>NW_021697687.1:9652-9972 GCF_005190385.1 Monodon monoceros | reverse complement strand
TCCTTCCAAGAAACGTGATCCTGAGAAGTGTCCTTTGTTTGTCTTTGTGGAATAAGTGATGAGGATGCATCCTGGAGACCTGTGAGATGTTCAACTTGTGGCATAATGAAAGTAGGATGGAGAGTTCTGGAAAGATCTGGAAAGGTGGCTGGTAGAGTGTGGCCAGATGTGGGAGAAGAGAGACGTACAGAGAGAGGGAGAGGAAATTTTCAGAGGGAGAAAATGAAACAAATAATTAAATAAGTTTTGTTGTGTGGTGTGGGATGCAAGCCCTTCTCTCCCCCTTTCCTTCACAATGTCTTTGTTAAAGACTGTGTTTT
>NW_021697687.1:0-9552 GCF_005190385.1 Monodon monoceros | reverse complement strand
TTCTCTCCCCCTTTCCTTCACAATGTCTTTGTTAAAGACTGTGTTTTTCATTAGTTTTACTAAGATAGGATTTGCCGTTTTGTTTGGATACTGAGAATGGACCCATGGAAACAGTTACATTTGGGTTATCTCTGACTGTCTTTAATGAAGAACATAAATATTGGCCACACTATCTATGCACATGCTATCACCATGCCTTTTTTGTTCTCTGTTCATATATCTAAGTCCTCTTCTTTCTTTAAGGTCAATCTCAAATCTCATCTGAAATGTACATTTATTGATAGATTCAACCCATAATGAACTGTCCCTTCTTTGTCCTCCTTAGGCTCTGATTATTTATAAAAACTCATTTTTGAACTTAGAAACTGTCCAATGTGATATATTAGTTATTTCACCAGCATGTGTTATATCCTCAACACAATTATACGCTTTTGTGGGGCTGGGATCATACATTCTGTAATTTTTCTCAGTACTTACACTTACTTTGATAAAAAGCGCATTCATTCATCTAAACATCATTTATTGGGTGTTAATTAAATATCTCAACTCAGTAAATATTGTTTGAATGAATGCATGCATGAATGAGGGAGTGTGCAATAGGTAGCCTAATGTACCGCCCAATGTGAGAAAACCAAAAACATAAACACAAAAGCAAGCCAAACAGTGGACCAGGACTTTCTGTAAAATATCCTGCTTTTTGTTGGATGATGCCATGAAAATCAAGATGCTCCTGAAAGGTCTTAATAGCTGACCAAGAATAGTAAACAATTGAAATTCTCTCAGGCTTCTTCAACCCTATCACTGGACACATTTATACCTCTCAGGAATGATATTAAAAGAAGAGATTAATAAAGCTTTTATAGATGAGTTGATAAATCTCTAAAGATTTAAGTCTTCATTGCCTCCTAGGTTTTCTCTATTTTGGGTTTCCAAAAGATTTCAGTAAACCACAGGATAATTAAAAATTAGACATTCTCTTTCTTACCTTGATGTTTTTTGATGGTAAACACCTTTTTATTGTCTCCATAGTGCTGCCCAATTTCCACCAGTACAGTACTTAAGTGAATTTTGCTCTGCATGGTGGGATATATAAGATGTAAACGAATTGTTCGTATATGTTTTAGAATTCTTCAAAAGGGCCTGGCCATGGAAATGCATTGAATATTACTTAAATAACTAAAGTAACTTCCTCAGAATTATTATTCTGTTCTGGTTAGGGTACTCTCTGCTCTGGTTTGTTAAAATTTCCCTTTAGAGTAGTTTTAATTTTGTTTCTGATAGGGTCCTAGGATTTATTGCCACACCCATCCTGCATCTGTTTTTCTTTGAATTACTCTCCTTGCAGTTTCTGATTCATACAGGGCCTTACAGGTTAGTGACAACCTGGCCATCACAACGCTGGGAAGGACAGGCCTACTTTTCAGAGGTGTTGATGTTTTCTGTACCTGAAGGTTTTCAAGAGATATCAATCTTCCTCACCACCGCCCGTGGCCCTCTTAATGGACTAAGCAGTTCCTCATGAGATTTCTGTAGGCTATCTGTACCAACTTCTCAGTAGTGTTCCATCCTGAGTCTAAATTCCTGGCCTCAAGGTAATGTTAGATTTCTAGCTCCAGCCCCTATTTACATAAGGCCTATACTAAGGAACGGAACCCACAGACATCAGTCCGCTCTTCTTTCTCTGGATTTAATTTCTCTGTTACTTTCTGAAACATGCAGGTGTTCCTTTCTTTCTTTTAATCTCAGCTAGGTGCTTTTAACTTGTTCAAAATTGACCCAGAATTTACATGTGTCTCCAGTAAGAGTACATTAAATTGAGCTTAGTCTGCTATTCTACTGGCATGTTTGAGATCCAGATAATTTGCTACTTAACTGGATTCAATGACCTGTATATTTCAGGCATCTAAAACTCACCATGTTCCACATTTCCCTCCTTATAGTTAGTAATTTTCTTGGGAATCTGGATGACATTAAATGGAATAAAGTTAGTGAGTGGCCCAGGAATGCCTGAAAGTTTGTTTGTCAGAGTGGCCAGGGAAAGTGAAGCAAGGAAGAAAAGCAAATGAAAAGCAGAATCACATTATTATGGCTGAGTTTACTCCCAGGATTCCATGCAGAGCTCTCTGTAGAGCTGGGTTGGGTTATAACTTATGCCAGAGCTCTACGTGGGGCTGACACCATCTCATGCCAAGCTCTCAGTTCTGGGCTCACGTCATCTCTGGTCCACTCTGTGGAGTGGAAACTTTGGAGGAATGGCCAATGTGTTCCGCGGCATAGGAAGAGGGAAATTGTGAATGTGACTTTCTAAATTGTGGAGGAACTAACCACTGTAAATGTGCCTTGAACTATGTTGTTTAATTTGACCAGTCAGCTCAATGACTTTCCCCTTGAATGAAATGCTGCTACGTATATGAGCAGAAAAACAAAACTGGTATAAGGAAGAGATAGCTAGTGGGAAGCAGCCGCATAGCACAGGGAGATGCGCTCGGTGCTTTGTGACCACCTAGAGGGGTGGGATAGGGAGGGTGGGAGGGAGGGAGATGCAAGAGGGAGGAGATATGGGGACATATGTATAACTGATTTACTTTGTTATAAAGCAGAAACTAACACACCATTGTAAAGCAATTATACTCCAATGAAGATGTTAAAAAAAAAACTGGTATAAGGAGATGGAGAGACTGGGAGTCTTATTTTCCCACCAATTAACTTTGCCTCTGACCATGACCTTCCCTTTGAGTCTCCTAGACCTTGGGGGTGATCGCAGCCCCTTGGATTGGGTGACGGCAACCCCATCTTCACTAGAACCTCTATAGTTAACTTTGATTTTTCCCACTCCGTCTATCCATCCCATGTATGCAGTCAGACATTTGATCTTGGACTTTTCCTGACAAAATATGCTTGAATATAACCATTTCTTTTCACTCCCACTGCTACTGCTATTGTCACTGCCTTAACTAGGGCTTTATCTTGAAGTTCTTTATATAAATATATAAATATCTATATATAAATATAACATACAAATAAATAAAATATAATATTAATTCTGATGATTTTGAAGCCTTTTCTTGATAAAGACTTTTCCTGATAAAGATACACAATATCTTATATAAATATTTTTGTATTATCTGTTCTTTTCTTAGACTTTTAGCCATATGATTCTATCTCTTGGTTTGTCTAGAACTTTTTGATTGAATGCTGGCTATTTTATTTGGCTTTTTTTGTTTTTCTCAGTGGAAATGTTGTTTTGCTTCAAAATATTTTATTCTACCTGGAAGTAGCAAATCTTCAAATTACAATTTTTTAAATGCTTTCAAATATCAATACTATAGGTGTCACAAAATCTAGAAAAATGACATTTAAAAATTAACTACTGCCAGATGTGTGTCTATAAAACTTTTCCCCCACTCTTTTAGCTATATATTCTTTAACTGCCTCCTCTTACGACAGTTTATGTATTTTCGAAATAAAATTTTAAGAAATAAACTTTGCAGTTTTTAGACATAGATTTCTTGTAACATGGTTGATTAGAATTTGCTTCTAGTTATTAATAGTTTAGAAAAGTTTATTTCAGCTTCACAATTTATTATTGATAATGTCACATTAATTTTCATTGTTAACTTTGAGAAAACCTCTATGGATTACTTCCTCATAAGTATTTACTATTATAAATGCATTACTGATTTCAGTACTGCTATAGGTCTGTGCATTACAGGGATTCTGATAAAATACTCACTCACACCATTCCATTACACACATTGTTGATGGAGTATATTCATTTATTTATTTACTTATTTATTTATTTATTTTTGGCTGTGTTGGGTCTTCGTTGCTGTGCGCAGGCTTTCTCTACTTGCAGGGACTGGGGGCCACTCTTCGTTGCGGTGCACAGGCTTCTCACTGCGGTGGCTTCTCTTGTTGCAGAGCACGGGCGCTAGGCACGGAGGCTTCAGTAGTTGTGGCTCGCAGGCTCAATAGTCGTGGCTCACGGGCTCTAGAGCGCAGGTTCCGTAGTTGTGGCACACCGGCTTAGTTGCTCCGTGGCATGTGGGATCTTCCCGGACCAGGGCTCGAACCCTTGTCCCCTGCATTGGCAGGTGGCTTCTTAACCACTGCGCCATCGGGGAAGCCCCTGGAGTATATTCCTGACAGAAGAAAATTTCCGTTTTGACTAAGCATTGATGAGAGAACTGAATCTTTGACTTATCTTTCACATGCCTGATGATTGAAATAATTTTCCACAGAATAGCTTCTGGTTTTGTACTTTTCAGTTGTTTTTTTCTTCTTCAAACGCACATGCTTTGAGAGCTGTGAAGTGCAAGACATGGCTATATTGTAAGGTGGTTTTTGTCCTTATGCTTCTGTGTCTTGTGCTAGGTTAAGTCAGTAGAGTAGTCAGTATGAGTACTGGAAGTTATTCCTGTAATGGGATAGTATATAGTCAATTACATACGGCGGTGTCTGAAAATCACATAATAGCCTCACTTAAAACATCTCCTTAGGGCTTCCCTGGTGGCGCAGCGGTTGAGAGTCCACCTGCCGACGCAGGGGACACGGGTTCGTGTCCCGGTCCGGGAAGATCCCACATGCCGCGGAGCGGCTAGGCCCGTGAGCCATGGCCGCTGAGCCTGTGCGTCCGGAGCCTGTGCTCCGCAACGGGAGAGGCCACAACAGTGAGAGGCCCGCGTACCACAGAAAAAAGAAAATCTCCTTAGCCAGATTTCAAAAAAGCCTGTGGCCATTCCAATATGATCCAACATAGCGGAATATGATAGAAGGAAAATTGGCAAAGAAAGAGACGCTGGTCTTACCTGATGGAAGTTAAAATATCTCACTTTTGACAATTTTGCAAAAACTTATAATTCCATGAACTAATTTCTAGGGTTCTTCATAGGACCTAAAAAGGAACCCATAGAGTTGTGGAACAACAATAGAAGCTGCTGTGATGAGAAGCCCGGGCACCGCAACAAAGAGTAGCCCCCGCTCACCGCAACTAGAGAAAGTCTGCACGCAGCATTGAAGACCCAACGCGGCCAAAATAAAAATAAATAAAGATAAATAGATTTATTTTTAAAAAAGTAATACTCAGGTTTGAGGCATGAGAAATATGATGAGAAATTAGCTAATCCTTTCAGAACTTTTAAAATATCAAACTCGGTCTCTAAGATTTTAGCATTATATACAACGTTGGTTACTTATGAGTGGTTTGGGAAGGCCAATTTAAAATTTTCTGATCTTACTGTATTGAAATACACGGCCCTAATGTTTTCCACATTGACTATATGAATGATGAAGTAAAGTCAATCATGTATTTCCTTTCCAACTGGACAGAAAACAAAAATTTAAAAAGTGTTTGGACTACTGACTTTTGATTTCTTCTAAGGCAAGTGTATAGGTAATTTTTATTCCCTGATTAGGAGAAAAATGGTGGAAGAGGGCAGGGTTAAGAATTAAGATTTCAAGAGCGTGAGAGGTAGATGGCCAACCAGAGTTCCTAAGGTTCGGTGCCTGTAACTGTTGCCGCCGCTTAAGCCTGCCAAAGCAGTGGTACGGCTGCTGCCCTCGTATTTGCTACCTCTAGAAACATTCTTGCCAGTAGTGGCGGCAGCGGGACTCAATTACCCCCTTTTCTCACTCTCTCCAGAAGCTCCAGATGGCGTCTTCTGTGGGCAACGTGGCCGACAGCACAGAACCAACGAAACGTATGCTTTCCTTCCAAGGGTTAGCTGAGTTGGCACATCGAGAATATCAGGCAGGAGATTTTGAGGCAGCTGAGAGACACTGCATGCAGCTGTGGAGACAAGAGCCAGACAATACTGGAGTACTTTTATTACTTTCATCTCTACACTTCCAGTGTCGAAGGCTGGACAGATCTGCCCACTTTAGTACTCTGGCAATTAAACAGAACCCTCTTCTGGCAGAAGCCTATTCGAATTTGGGGAATGTGTACAAGGAAAGAGGGCAGTTGCAGGAAGCAATGGAGCATTACCGGCATGCATTGCATCTCAAACCAGATTTCATCGATGGTTATATTAACCTGGCAGCCGCTTTGGTAGCAGCAGGCGACATGCAAGGGGCAGTACAAGCTTACGTCTCTGCTCTTCAGTGCAATCCTGATTTGTACTGTGTTCGCAGTGACCTGGGGAACCTGCTCAAAGCCCTGGGTCGCTTGGAAGGAGCCAAGGCATGTTATTTGAAAGCAGTGGAGACGCAACCGAACTTTGCAGTAGCTTGGAGTAATCTTGGCTGTGTTTTCAATGCACAAGGGGAGATTTGGCTTGCAATTCATCACTTTGAAAAGGCTGTCACCCTTGACCCCAATTTTCTGGATGCTTATATCAATTTAGGAAATGTCTTGAAAGAGGCACGGATTTTTGACAGAGCTGTGGCAGCTTACCTTTGTGCCCTAAGCTTGAGCCCAAATCATGCAGTGGTACGTGCCAACCTGGCTTGTGTATACTATGAGCAAGGCCTGATGGATCTGGCAATAGACACCTACAGGCGAGCTATTGAATTGCAACCACATTTCCCTGATGCTTACTGCAACCTAGCCAACGCTCTGGAAGAGAAGGGCCGTGTTGCCGAAGCAGAAGATTGTTATAATACAGCTCTGCGGCTGTGCCCCACCCATGCAGACTCTCTGAATAACCTGGCCAATATCAAAGGAGACCAGGGAAACATTGAAGAGGCAGTTCGCTTGTATCGTAAAGCATTAGAAGTCTTCCCAGAGTTTGCTGTTGCCCATTCAAATTTAGCAAGTGTATTGCAGCAGCAGGGGAAACTGCAGGAAGCTCTGATGCATTATAAGGAGGCTGTTCGAATCAGTCCTACCTTTGCTGATGCCTACTGTAACATGGGAAACACTCTAAAGGAGATGCAGGATGTTCAGGGAGCCTTGCAGTGTTATACTCGTGCCATTCAGATTAACCCTGCACTTGCGGATGCCCACAGCAATCTGGCTTCCATTCACAAGTATTCAGGGAATATTCCAGAAGCAATTGCTTCTTATCGCACTGCTCTGAAGCTTGAACCTGACTTTCCTGACGCTTATTGTGATTTGGCTCATTGCCTGCAGATTGTCTGTGATTGGACAGACTATGATGAGCGAATGAAGAAGTTGGTCAGCATTGTGGCTGACCAGCTGGAGAAGAATAGGTTGCCTTCTGTGCAGCCTCATCATAGTATGCTCTATCCTCTTTCTCATGGCTTCAGGAAGGCTATTGCTGAGAGCCATGGGAACCTCTGCTTGGATGAGATCAGTGTCCTTCATAAACCACCGTACGAACATCCAAAAGACTTGAAGCTCAGTGATGGTCGACTGCGTGTAGGATACGTGAGTTCTGACTTTGGGAATCATCCTACCTCTCATCTTATGCAGTCTATTCCAGGCACGCACAATCCTGATAAATTTGAGGTCTTCTGTTATGCCCTGAGCCCAGATGATGGCACAAACTTCCGAGCGAAGGTGATGGCAGAAGCCCATCATTTCATTGATCTTTCTCAGATTCCATGCAATGGGAAAGCAGCTGATCGCATCCATCAAGATGGTATACACATCCTTGTAAATATGAATGGTTATACCAGGGGTGCTCGAAATGAACTCTTTGCTCTCAGGCCAGCTCCTATTCAGGCAATGTGGCTGGGCTACCCTGGGACCAGTGGCGTGCTTTTCATGGATTATATCATCACTGATCAGGAAACTTCACCTGCTGAAGTTGCTGAGCAGTATTCTGAGAAACTGGCTTATATGCCCCATACTTTCTTTATTGGTGATCATGCTAATATGTTCCCTCACCTGAAGAAGAAAGCAGTCATCGATTTTAAGTCCAATGGGCACATTTATGACAATCGGATTGTGCTGAATGGCATCGACCTCAAAGCATTTCTTGATAGTCTCCCAGATGTGCAAATTGTCAAGATGAAATGTCCTGAGGGAGGAGACACCGCAGACAGCAGTAATACAGCTCTTAATATGCCTGTCATTCCTATGAATACTATTGCAGAGGCAGTTATTGAAATGATTAACAGAGGACAAATTCAGATAACAATTAATGGATTCAGTCTTAGCAATGGACTGGCAACTACCCAGATCAACATTAAGGCTGCCACTGGAGAGGAGGTTCCCCGTACCATTATTGTAACCACACGTTCTCAGTACGGGTTACCGGAAGATGCCATTGTGTACTGTAACTTCAATCAGTTATATAAAATTGACCCATCTACTTTGCAGATGTGGGCAAATATTCTGAAGTGTGTTCCCAATAGTGTACTGTGGCTGTTGCGTTTTCCAGCAGTAGGAGAACCTAATATTCAACAGTACGCACAAAATATGGGCCTTCCCCAGAACCGTATCATTTTTTCACCTGTTGCTCCTAAAGAGGAGCATGTTCGGAGAGGCCAGCTGGCTGATGTCTGCTTGGACACTCCACTCTGTAATGGACACACCACAGGGATGGATGTCCTTTGGTCAGGGACACCCATGGTGACTATGCCAGGAGAGACTCTTGCTTCCCGAGTTGCAGCTTCCCAGCTCACTTGTTTAGGCTGTCTTGAGCTTATTGCTAAAAATAGTCAAGAATATGAAGACATAGCTGTGAAACTGGGAACTGATCTAGAATACCTGAAGAAAATTCGTGGCAAAGTCTGGAAGCAGAGAACATCTAGCCCTCTGTTCAACACCAAACAGTACACAATGGACCTAGAGCGGCTCTATCTACAGATGTGGGAGCATTACGCAGCTGGCAACAAACCTGATCACATGATTAAGCCTGTTGAAGTCACTGAATCGGCCTAAATAATGACTGTGTGCACAGCAGAATTACCCTGTACCTGAGCCTCAGCCTTCTGGGGGAAAGGGAACTACTTTTTCCTTATCCGTACAATACCATGTTGCAGATGGGTGACAGACATAAGAAATAGCACAGCCAGACTTGCTTCCTGCATGATCATGATCGTGATAGGGAGAGACACAAGAGATGGGAAACTGCTGTTCCACAAGGAGTCTCCATAGAATTTTGCAGCATCCAGGTGTCTGGAAGGTCTGGAAGGTAAGTCTGGAAGGTCTGATCTCCCTTGGTCTTCCATGGGATGGATGGTTAGTGTGGAAGGGAGATAGAGATTGCCCAGCCATTTTGTGATTATCATGGATTGATTGAGTCTTCTGGATTAATATTTTTCTTTATATTTTGGGTATTGGAGCTTTTAAAAATGTTTGGTTTCAGGTATTTTTATTCATGTGAAGTGTATATGATTCTCTTGAGAGAAGGTTTTAAGCTAAAATATTCCTTGTTTTAGTTTCTGAACTCTACAGATAAATGGGGACTTTGCTGGTGTAGTCTTTTTATAGGTTTTATAAACCACTTGAGCCTACATCAGTCATTTTAGTTTGTGACATAATGTTTGGAACTATCAGTGCTTTGTTGGTTTATAGATGATGGCTTAAATTCTTTTCCTGGTCCGCTTCCTTCTTCCCTTCCCCCCACTTTAAAAATTCTCCTGTAACTTGGCGAACAAAAAACCAAGTCTGATTCAAAACCTCCCAGAGTGTTTCTCTTA
>NW_021697686.1:1717-2253 GCF_005190385.1 Monodon monoceros | reverse complement strand
GTTAGGGTAAGGCTTCGGGTAAGTGTTAGGGTTAGGGTTAGGGGACGGGGACGGTTTAGGGTACAGGTTAGTGTACGACAACGATTTAGGGTGAGCGTACGTATTAGCGCACGGGTTAGTGTTAGCGTACGGGATAGGTATAGGGGACGGGTTAGGGTAAGGCTTCGGGTAAGGGTTAGGGTTACGGTTAGGGTTAGGGGACGGGGACGGGGACGGTTTAGGGTACAGCTTAGTGTACAACAATGGTTTAGGGTGAGCATACGTGTTAGGATACGGGTTAGTGTTAGCGTACAGGTTAGGAGTAGGGGACGGGTTAGTGTAAGGCTTTGGGTAAGGGTTAGGGTTAGGGTTAGGGGACGGGGACGGTTTAGCGTAAATGTTAGGGTATGACAATGGTTTAGGTTGAGGGTACGTGTTAGGGTACGGGTTAGTGTTAGCGTACGGTTTAGGATTAGGGGAAGGATTAGGGTAAGGCTTCGGGTAAGGGTTATGGTTAGGGCTAGGGTTATGGGACGGGGACGGGGATGGTTTAGGGT
>NW_021697686.1:0-1617 GCF_005190385.1 Monodon monoceros | reverse complement strand
GGTTAAGGGTTAGGGATAGCGTTAGGGTTAGGGTTAGGGGGCGGGCATGGGGACGGTTTACGGTACAGTTTATGGTACGACAACGGTGTAGGTTGAGCGTACATGTTAGGGTACGGATTAGTGTTAGCGTACGTGTTAGGATTAGGGGACGTGTTAGGGTAAGGCTTCGGGTAAGTGTTAGGGTTAGGGTTAGGGTTAGGGGACGGTTTAGGGTACAGGTTAGTGTACAGCAACGATTTAGGGTGAGCGTACGTATTAGCGCACGGGTTAGTGTTAGCGTACGGGATAGGTATAGGGGACGGGTTAGGGTAAGGCTTCGGGTAAGGGTTAGGATTAGGGCTAGGTTTAGGGGACGGGGAAGGGGATAGTTTAGGGTACAGGTTAGGGTACGACAACGGTTTAGGGTGAGTGTACGTGTTAGGGTAACGGTTAGTGTTAGCGTACGGATTAGGATTGGGGGACGGGTTAGTGTAAGGTTTCGGGTAAGGGTTAGGGTTAAGTTTAGGGGACGGGAACGGCATAGGGTACAGGTTAGGGTATAACAAAGGTGTAGGATGGGCATACGTTTTAGGGTATGGGTTAGTGTTAGCGTACGTGTTAGGATTAGGGGACAGTTTGGGGTAAGGCTTCGGGTTAGGGTTGGGGTTAGGTTTAGGGTTACGTGACGGGGACGGGGACAGTTTAGGGTACAGGTTAGTGTACAACAATGGTTTAGGGTGAGCGTACTTGTTAGGGTACACGTTAGTGTTAGCGTACGGGGTTAAGATTAGGGGACGGGTTAGGGTAAGTCTTTGGGTAAGGGTTAGGGTTAGGTTTAGGGGACGGGCATGGTTTAGGTTACAGGTTACGGTACAACAACGGTTTAGAGTGAGCGTACGTGTTAGGGTACGATTTAGTGTTAGCGTACGGGCTAGGATTAGGGGACAGGTTAGGATAAGGCTTCGGGTAAGGTTTAGTGTTAGGTTTAGGGTTAGGGTTAGTGTTAGGCGACGTGGACGGTTTAGGGTACAGCTTAGGGTACGACAATGATTTAGGGTGAGCGTACGTGTTACGGTACGGGTTAGTGTTAGCGTACGGGTTAGGATTATGGTAGGGGTTACGGTAAGGCTTCGGGTAAGGGCTAGGGTTAGAGTTACGGGTTGGGGACGGGTACGGTTTAGGGTACAGATTAGGGTAGAACAACGGTTTAGGGTGAGTGTACGTGTTAGGGTACGGGTTAGTGTTAGCGTACGGGTTAGGATTATGGGACAGGTTAGTGTAAGGCTTTGGGTAAGGGTTAGGGTTAAGGCTAGGGTTAGGGTAAGGGGACGGGGACGGTTTAGGGTACAGGTTAGGGTATGACTACGGTTTAGAGTGAGCGTACGTGTTAGGGTACGAGTTAGTGTTAGCGTACCGGTTAGGATTAGGGGACGGTTTAGGGTAAGGCTTCGGGTAAGTGTTATGCTTAGGGTTACGGTTAGGGTTAGGGTTATGGTTAGGGCACGGGGACGGTTTAGGGTACAGGTTAGGGTACGACAACGGTTTAGGGTGAGCGTACGTGGTAGGGTAAGGGTTAGTGTTAGCGTACGGCTTAGGATTAGGGGATGGGTTAGGGTAAGGCTTCGGGTAAGTGTTAGG
>NW_021697685.1:4018-7011 GCF_005190385.1 Monodon monoceros | reverse complement strand
GATAGATGGGTGGATGATTGGGTAGATGGAAGGATAGATGGATGGGTAGATGGATGGATGGATGCATGGATGGATGGGGGAATGATGGGTGGATGGATGGATGGATAGATAGATGGCAATACCAAGTACTTCTGGGGCATTCCATAAACATTAAGCTAAGCATCTCAAAATGTCTCTAAACCCATCCTACATTAGCCAACTATATTCTGACTCTTGGTCACACAGTACAGAAGAAAAGTCAAGCCAGCTTGAGAAAAAGGGAACTTATTGTGAGGGCATAGGAATATCTCACGGGGGGAAGTAGGCTTAGTTAGAAACTGGAGCAGGGGATTGGAAGGCCATCCAGACACTCTCTCTCTCCATTTCGTGCCTCTCTACACATTGCTTTGTTTTGTCTCTCGGCATACTGGCTTGGTTCTGTCCTCAGTTCCATGGCAGGACACTGATACCCTCAGTCCTGTATTCATACACTATCAGGCCAGCCACACAGAGAGGCAACTGGCAGCCCCTCAAATCCAATCCCAGATTCCTGGAGAAGAGAGTCTGGAGTCATCTATTGCTGGGGGTGGGGCAGGGTCACATGTGTGGACCGCTGGGGCACAGCCCTGTGGTACCGGGTTCCCTTCACAGAGAAGGAGATCATAGACTGTCCTGTGGATCTTATTTCCAGTTTTGGCTAAAGTTCTTACATCCCATTTGATGACTGCCTGGCCGGTTGCCTGTGAGATCCCAGGCCTGGAAGCCTGCACTAATTGTGAGGCTCTCCCCTCAGCTGCGAGCCCGGGAAACCTGCCTGTTTGGAGCACAGGGAGAGTGAGGCTGAGCTGCAGAGCTGAGAAGGTCAGCCCAGCCGGGCCTGGCCTGGTTTTGGGAAGAGAACTGCGGCTGTAGCCACAGTGGTCCCCAAGTAAAGGCTTTGTGGCTTTGCCCTGGGGTGTGTCATACAGTCACCATGGAACAGGAAGCAGGCAGTGTCCGGCTTCTTCAGACCAGCCCTGCCCTTCCCCTCAATTGAGTTTTGCATCAGGCAACATGCTGCCATTTCAGAACAGAAATTTTCTCCACGAAAAGAAAGAAACCTCTTTATACACTTTTATAATGCAGAATCTAATTTCGGTTTCAATAAGGGAAGGAACCATTATATCACCCTACTTCAGTGCTTCTTGTCATTACATTGTATTTTTCAAAAATACTTTCATCGGAGGCCCGATATACACTTACAATCTCTCTGCATTTATTTCCTCTTAAGAACACATATAATAAAACTCAAAGTTAATAGCATGAAAATCATTTCTACAATAACAGTTGTAGCAAATCTTAGAATTGCCAGGGTGAATGTGGCTAGACAGAGTGAGGCAATTACGTCTATCATTAGCAGCGCTCGGGTAGGATTGATGTACAGTGGGCCACGTGCAAGCAGAAGCCTTCAGACGTGAACTACATTTTAATAGTGAAATTCTCATAGATTATAACTCCCTTCATTAACATTTTCACACATCGCTGGCTAACAAATGAGGAGAGGGGCCTCTGGACTCTCAGATTTATTGTGAGCCGGGTGTCCTCTGCACCTGTGTGGGCAAGAGCTTCATCTTTTAACCTATGACTATGGAAGGATTAACTCTTCCTGGGCTGCCCTTCGTCCTTCCGGGATGGGAGAACATTCTGGAAACACAGGCTTTGCACTTTCAGACTTGTAAGGGGTGGCTGCTGGGTCCAGCCGCCCTGGGACTTTCTCTGCATTTCCCTGTTGGCATCCGAGGGTAGCTCTCAAGAGGATGCAGGGTCCAGGGGAGCAGGTCAGGAGAGGCCTGGGCTCTGCTTCCACACCCCACCCCGCAGGGCACCCTCCTCACGGGACGATCCCTGCTCAGGCACTTGAGTTGACGGGTGGGGTGGGGGTCCTTTCAGCATCAGGGGATGGTCGTTTGATGGAAAGTTTAGATCTCCTTATGGCAAGGGTCAAACAGCCTTTTGTCCCCAGCTGAGGCAGGGAACACAGCCCAGATGTGACAGAGGGAGTTTTGGAGGGAGGTGTTGCTGGGCAGACTGGATCCCAGAGAGGGGGAAGTGGACTCTGGTCAGGGTCAGGGTCAGGGTCAGGGTCAGGGTGGGCTGACTGCCCACGTGGACAGTCTTGTCCTGGGAGGGGCTGAGCGTTTTATAAAGGACTTAGGTACCACAGTGCCTGCCCTGGAGGGATTTATAACCTAATGAGAGAGAAAGTGGAGGAAAGGACAGTGTTCTTGCGTCATTTTCTAACAGTTGTCAGTGGTTGCACACAAAGCATGAGAGTGAGTGCGGGGGCACGTGGACAAAGGCCACCCGTGGTTACCTCATCAATCAGGGGAGGCTTCCTGGAAGAGTCTGCAAGTCTTCAGGTCTCCAAGAAGGTGGTTCCTGGTATATTGTCTGTACCTGGCGCAAAGTGGGTTAGAAAAACACTGAGGATGGGAGTTAATGCAGGGAGAAAGCCCCCCAGCCTTTGGAGCAGCGGGGATGAGTTTTCAACCCAAGCTCCCTTTGCTGCTTGCTTTCAGGACACAGACCCTTGGTGACTTGGGGGCCAATAGCTTATAAACTCTTGGGCAGATTCTCTGATTTGATTGGGCCCCCGGTGGCATATGAGACCCCTGGGGTCAGTTCACTCCAATGCTCCTCTGTGTGCCTCTGACTTAGGATGAGAATTTTGGCAAACTTCTCAAAGGTGATCTGATCCAGGCCTTCTCATCCCTGTCTGCACGTTATCATCACTTGGGGAAACTTTTAAGAACACTTGTGCCAGGGGACCTCAGAGATTTTATTTTACATGGTCTGAGGTGGTACTCAGGTGCCCTGAAGATTCTAATGTTCAACCCAGGTGGAGGACCCCTGTGGCCATACAGGCAGGTAGCTGGCCTTCAGGTGCAATGGCTGGAGGACCCCTGTGACCATACAGGCGGCGAGCTGGCCTTCAGGTGCAATAGCTGGAGGACCCCTGTGACCATACAGGCAGG
>NW_021697685.1:0-3918 GCF_005190385.1 Monodon monoceros | reverse complement strand
AGCTGGCCTTCAGGTGCAATAGCTGGAGGACCCCTGTGACCATACAGGTGAGCTGGCCTTCAGGTGCAATGGCTGGAGGACCTCTGTGACCATACAGGTGAGCTGGCCTTCAGGTGCAATGGCTGGAGGAAGGTAGGTCTGAGCAGAACAGTAACTCGGCTGTGGACAAGCGGGGGTGTTTACAGAGTCCCCTGCTCTTCCTTTCTCCCCTTGGATAACCTGCAGTTATTCTTTGCTATCAGACGCAACGAAGGGTGCACGGGACCACATCCCATAGGGTGATGTGAAAAGGGGCCGCCTTGCCCTTGGTTCCGGGAATCCAGGTTTCCCTTCCTCCCTGTGTCTCCTTCCTTCCCTCCTCCATTCCCGGCCTGTGCCATGTGTTACCCACCGCAGCCTCGTGGTCCCTGGCGAGCATCATCCGTGGCGAGGGCTGGCTTCTGGAACCTTTGATCTCCTCCTGTAACTCTGCGGAGCTCGGCTGGCTCTGTTTGACTCTGGTACTGAACCATCAGCAGATGTTGCTTTGCCTCCCATCCCTCCTCCCGGGAACATTATCCCTTAACTAAAATCAGCAGGCCTAGGACATGCTTGGAATCTAGAATCTCATCTCTCACGAGTTCTGCCTTCCTGTTAGAGTTCTCCTAGTGGCCATCACTGGGCCGTGCAGGCTTGGGGGAGTGGGAGTGGGTGCACAGGCAGGGGCTCAGAGAGGGCCCCTCTGCGGTGGAGGGGTGGCATGGCTGTGCTGGGCTGGATGGCCCTGCTGGGAGAGGGCCCAGGATGCTCTGAGAGCTGGTGCTGGGCTTCCTTCCCTGTTCAGGGCTCCCTCCTGCATCCTGGCACCCCATCAAGCGTTAAGGAGCTCAGGCACCAAACCTAATGAAACCCCAGTCTCATTCTGCATAATCAGGCACTACTGAAATGATCCTTCCCATGCTGCACGCTGCAAATTAACATCTGACTCAACATACAATAAAAACCCGAGTATTGTACCAAGCAACACCTCTTAGGTGGTGGAGACACAGATGGAAATTCATTTAATGAACTACAAGTCCCCGATTGGATCCTAAACTTCTTGTGATTACCCTGGAAAGAACCCTGGTAGAAACCAAAAAAAAAGCTCTTTGTACTCCCCCACCCTGCTTCATGGCAGCCGGCTTTCTCCATCTTTAAGATTGCCTTGTCGGAAATGAGTATCTTTATGTGAAGGGTTCTTCGGGGCCTGGCCAGTGGGTAGGGTTGGGCCACATGCAGATTAGCCAACTCCCTCCTCGCGCCCCAGGTTCTGAAGATAGGGTGATTTGCAAAGACTTTGGCGCTGAGCAGAATGTGACTTAAGTGGTATTGTGAAGAGTTTTACCCATAACCCCGGTGTCAGCTGGTGGATGATCTGGCTGGCTGCCAGGGGCATCAGGGAGACCTGGTCTTTGAAGCATCGGGCAGACAGAGTCTAGACGGAGCTCATTCTCGGCAGGTGACTCAAGCCTCCTCCTGGTAGTTTTCCTAAAGATGCTCTTCCAGTGTGGGAGGCCAACAGAAGCCGTCCCCTAGGCCAGGAGTTGCTTTCCCTTCTGATGAAGCAGGAGGGGCAGGGGGACAGGAGGGATGGAGGTGCCTTGGGCACCGGAGCAGAGCTGAGGACCACTCCACGGGAGAGCCACCTCCCACCTCCCACCATCAGGGGCCCCATGCATCGGGAGCCCTCTGGGACGGGCCTCCCCCCAGGGGTCAGTTCCATGGGATGAATGTGGCAGCCACTACGTTGCCACACTCAGTAGGTATCACAACCTGTACCATGTTTATTATGGGCAACAATTTGACTAACGGAGAATTTAGATTAATAACATTCAGGCCGGAGAAGTAATTTCCTTTGAGAAAGCGATTTACATGCACTCTGCCAGAAAGAGCCGTCACCGCTCCCTCGTTGTGTCAGCTCAGATAATGAAGTTGAAAATAGCATGAAAGGTTAATAGGTCCGACTTATCTCCTTAGAACTGAAAAGGAAGATTTACAGTGTGGAGGCTGTTTTGCATATTTCCGCTGGGAATTGAAAGGGTTTTTTTCCCCCCCAAACAAGATTTATGAGAACCCGTGGTTCAAGGTATCTGCTTTGTTATTACTCCAGAGTGAGGCAGGAAGCCTCTTCACTTGGGTGGTGCCTGCATCCCTCACGAAGAGCCATCGCCCTGGCCAGGCCCCGGGTCCGGATACTGGTGCTGCCATGGGAAGAGTCTACTTTAAGAGGAGCCTTTCGACTCTGGAAGCTCACGTCGTTGGTTTGCTAACGACTAAAAGAGGTTTAAATATTTTCCACCACCTGGATGTATTTTTTTTTTTTAATTCAATTTATTTTGTCATCATCGTTGACTGCCCCCAGAGCTTGGTGGGCTGGCCCTGGGCTTGAGGAATATAGGGAAGCAGCTGGATCGGAGCAATGGAGGGTGCAGGAGTAGAAAGCAACAGGACTTCTGGACTCCAGGCAAGGAGTCAACAGAAGAGCTGTCGGCCTCTTAAGGAGCTTTCTTGGAAGTTCCACCCAACCACTTCTGGTAACATCTCACTGGCCAACTCCATGTGCAAAGGGGGCTGGGACGGGTGGTCTTTTATTCAGTACTTTCCTGCCAGTGGTAAAATCTGGGTGTGTTGCTTAGGAAGGACGGGAGCACAAATGCTTAGTGCATTTATTTTTAAGTTTTCTTGTTTTCTGTTAAATGCATTCGAGCGATAAAATTCCCCTTCGATACTGCTTAAGCTGTGTTCCACAATTTTCTTTTTTTCCCAACGTTATATTAGGAATAATTTCAAACATAAAGAAAAGTGGAAAGAATTGTACCTTACGTCCTTATACCCATCCCTTTAACATTTTGCCCTATTTGCCCGATCACATATCCATTCATGTATCTATTCATCAATCGATCTTAGCTTTGTATGCATTTCATAGTGAATTGCAGATAACAGTCCATGTCACTCCTAAATATTTAGGAACGCATATTATGAACTGTTTATTTAGTTTTTAAGGTAAAATTTACATATAGTGAAATGCACAATCTTAGGTTGCCTTTTGATGAGCTCTGACAAATACGTACACCCACATCGCGTGTCTTTTAGGGTACAGACATTTCCATCACCCCAAAAGGCTTCCTTTTTTTGCCTCTCCCCAGTCAGTACACCCCTACCACAGGCAACCACTGTTTTGATTATTTTTTTCACCAGATTGTTTTTGCCTGTTCTAGAACTTCATATAAATGAATTCGTATAATGCGTACTTGTCTGGATAAGGCTCTCTTCACTCAGCATGTTTTTGAGATTCATCTATGTCGTTCCATGTATCAGTAGTTGTTTGTTTGTTTTTTTCCTTTTTATTGATGAGTAATAATCTATTGTATGAATGTACCAGAGTTTGTTTATCCATTTGTTAATGGACATCCATCTGGTGTGTTTCCAGTTTTTGGCTATTATGAATAAAACTGCCGTGAATATTTTGTACAAATCTCTTTTTGGGATTTGTGTTGTTTTATCTCTGGAATAGACGCCTAAGAGAAAATTGTTGGGTGCTATTTTTTCTTTTAAAAGAAACTGGCAGACTTTTCCCCTAAAGTGATTGGACCATTTCACATTTCCACAAACAATGTATGATGGTTCCAGTTGCTCCACATGCTTGCCAACATTTAATGTTGTCAGTCTTTTTAATTTTAGCCATTCTGGTGGGTGTATAGTGGATCTCATTATAGTTTCAACTTACATTTCCCTGATGACTAACAATATTTTTGACGTGCTATTGGCCATTCATATATCTTCCTTTATGAAGTGTCTGTTCTAATCTTTTGCCCATTAAAATTTTTGGATTTTATTTTTATTATAGGCTTGTAGGAGTTCTTTATCTAGTCTGGATACAGGTCCTTAGTCAGTGGTATG
>NW_021697684.1:0-7992 GCF_005190385.1 Monodon monoceros | reverse complement strand
GGCATCATCAGAAAATCTACAAACAAATGCTGGAGAGGGTGTGGGGAAAAGGGAACCCTCTTGCACTGTTGGTGGGAATGTAAATTGGTACAGCCACTATGGAGAACGGTGCGGGAGTTCCTTAAAGAACTAAAAATAGAATTACCATATGACCCGGCAATCCCACTACTGGGCATATACCCAGAGAAAACCATAATTCAAAAAGAGTCATGCACCCCAATGTTCATTGCAGCACTATTTACAATAGCCAGGTCATGGAAGCAACCTAAATGCCCATCAACAGACGAATGGATAAAGAAGATGTGGCACATATATACAATGGAATATTGCTCAGCCATAAAAAGGAATGAATTTGGGTCATTTGCAGAGATGTGGATGGACATAGAGACTGTTATACAGAGTGCAGTAAATCAGAAAGAGAAAAACAAATATGTATATTAATGCATATATGTGGAATCTAGATAAAAGGTACAAATGAACCAGTTTGCAAGGTAGAAATAGAGACACAGATGTAGAGAACAAACATATGGACACCAAGGGGGGACAGAGGCAGGTTGATGGTAGTGGGATGAATTGGGAGATTGGGATTGACATATATACAGTAATATGTGTAAAATAGATAACTAATAACCTGCTGTATAAAAGAAGTAAAAATTAAATTAAATAAAAAATTTAAAAAAAAAACAGAGAAGAGAGTAATGCCGTAAAAAAAAAAAAAAAGATTATCATAGGTATAAGTCCCAGCAGGAAAGGAGAGAGAGTGATTGGGGCAGACCTAAGAACTGAAGAGATAATGGATGAGAATCTTTTGAATGATTCAAAATGTTCAGCAATCTCCAAAGAGGATGAATACAAAGAAAGCCAACCAAAGCACATATAGTTAACCTACTGAAAACCAAAGACAAATATAAGAACTGTTGATTCCAGTTTTCCCCAGTAGCCAGCCACTGCCTAGGCCATGCCTGATATCCAGTCCTTTTCCTGATTTGTAAAATGCTCCCAGGAAATAAAATGCTACCAATTTCAGCTCACACAGAAAGGGATCTTCCTCCCTCCAGAATTTTGTGTTATCTAGTCCTTATTGCTTCCACATTTCTTTGATGTCTTAAAATAATTTTTTCAATTGTCCTATTATTTCTTAGTTGTTGCAGATGTAGTTTTCTTTTTAAAAAAATATACATATCTTTAATTTAGTTTTTTATTATTTATTTATTTATTTTTGGCTGCATTGGGTCGTCATTGCTGTGCGTGGGTTTTCTCTAGTTGTGTTGAGCAGGGGCTCCTCTTTGTTGCAGTGTGCAGGCTTCTCATTGCAGTGTCTTCTTCTGTTGCAGAGCGTGGGCTCTAGGCATGTGGGCTTCGGTAGTTGTGGCACATGAGCTCAGTAATTGTGACACACTGGCTTAGTTCCTTCACAGCATGTGGGATCTTCCCGGACCAGGGATCGAACCTGGGTCCCCTGCATTAGCAGCCAGATTCTTAACCACTGCGCCACCAGGGAAGTCCCAGCAGATATAGTATTCAACTCTCTAATAAAAACTGGAGTGTCAATCTGCTGACAATCAACTGTTACAAACTACTTTGATGTGGAAGTTCCCTTATGTCACTTTTTATTTAAAGAAAATAGTTAAATTAACAGCAAAATTTTAGAAATTTGGGGAGGCTAATCATCCACTAATCTTAATGATATTTTAATGTCTGTGAAAAATAAAGGAGTTCAGTAAGTTATTTCAATCAGTGTTAAAAGTTAATAAAATCTCAAACATTAAGAAAATATTTTAATATGTCATAGGAATATGAGAGGATCTGAGAGAAGAATGAGATATAAATGTTACATGTATGCCTTGCTTATATTCACAGTACATTATTATACATTTATAATTCAACAGGCTTGAATTAGTAAGCTCTTTTCAGTTCCCCGTGACATGTAGGTTACTAGATCTCTATCCTTGTTATACTCTGAATTCACTGAGCTGACACGGTGCCATGACTAAATCTGGACAGTGGTTTGCTGTTAAATGTCTGGTAACTGGCTCTTCAAGGAAAAAAAATTTTTAAACCCTAGTTTGTAACATTTGCCAATTCCATGTTGTAAATATTCCAACCATGTCCAACTTCAAGCTACCATTAGGAAGTTACTGAATGTGGAGTTTGGGAAGAGATATGAACAATTGGCTTGTATGAGCCCATGCCAACCAGCCCCAGTATACCACTGGGTCCCAGGATTGACTGAGCTGAGGGCAGTGAGAGGGAATTCTTTAACAAAGCCCATTCAGTCTCTCTTAAGGTCTCACCACTGGCTACTCTGATGTGGTCTGAGTGCACAGTAGGCGGCCTTCAATGATCCTTTCCTTGTTCCTTTGCCCATTATTCATTTTACACAGGCAACTCAGAAACAGCATCTCCTACAGAAACACTAAGAGAATAATAACAATAAAATGAAAAAAATGTTGCTAAGTTCCATGTGTGCTATTCCAGCTGCTCCCCACCCTAACTATGACCATGGCAAGTCAGACCACTCTGCTTCACTTGTGAAATAGGAGAAGGACCCCCACATGGGTCCCACGTTGAGCTGCTCTAAGGCCAGGACCCAAAGGCAGAGGCAGGGCTTGGAGATGGAAGCAGCATACACAAAACAGAAGACTGTGTCATGGGGACAGAATAAATGGTTTACATTGCCTATGTAGCAATAAAATCATCTCTAGTTAAAAATAATTTATACATTTATTAAGATATATACCCAGATTTCAAGTGAGAGCCAGCTCTCAGTGGGAAGGAAATCTTAGTGGAAGGCAGGGAGAAGTCCAGTGGTTAAAAACAAACCAACAAACCAACAAACCAAAAACCCCAGCAGCTGTCATACATCTAGTTACCCCAAGGAAGAGTGGATAAGAAGCCTAAAAGAGCCTGGAAGCTTCCAGAATGTCAGGGTTAGAAGAGCTCTTGAGGATCATCTAGCTTTACCTCCAAACCAGGTCAGTGGTCTCCCCCACAGAGGAATCTTTTTTTTTTTTTTTACATCTTTATTGAAGTATAATTGCTTTACAATGGTGTGTTAGTTTCTGCTTTATAACAAAGTGAATCTTAACATCCCCTGGAATTCAGAGATTTCTTTCTCTTTAATTTAGTTTCTCTATCCTCTAATCAAATAGTATCCAAAATTATTAGAAAATTATGACTCTGACATCCCTAAATATGCTGAGAGTCTATGACCTTACTAAATATGGACAAAACTTAGAGAGGGATAGGAATGTTTCATGTTGATTGCAAACTTCAGATGACTTGCTGAGCCACGATCCATCACTGATACCTGATAATTGATCAACACAGCATTAAGGGAGAAGAACTATGGAGAAACGTCAAAGCAGAGGGAAGTTGTTTGCTTCTTTTATGCCAGGCTTTCTCTGTTATAATTCATAAGGGACACACAGAGTAAAAAATAAGGTGTCATCCAGAATTTGGAAAAGGGGTAAATTTCCCTCACTGAATTATGACCAGCATATATGACTCTGGTTACAGCAAAGATACGCAAAGTCATCTGAAAAATACAGCAAAGTTTGACTGTAACCCAAACGGATATATGAGCAGCGCTCACAAAAGCATACAGTCAGGATGGGGTTGGTCAGTAAGAGAAACTTAGAAAAAGATAATTCATAGTGGGATGACTTAAGCTACATAAAGGAGGCAGAAAGTACACAGCAAGAGACCAGTGTGGGCAGAACTTTTGATTCCCACTGGTAGGGCCCTCTCTGTAGTGTACGAAAGGATTCCAAGCCTTCCTATCTGGGGAGCAGAATCTCATCTAAATACCCTTGCTCTGCTTGGCTGTTTTTGGAGAATGTAGCTTTTCAGAGAGATTTGTCGGTTTATAGTGGATGTGGTCAAAGTGGAGAAAGAGAGAGGAGAATAGGAAGGTTGTCTGAGAATCCCTTAAGGAGCTTTCCAGGAAGTATGGGAGCATCATAATGGATAAGGCAAGAAACCACGTGTATGTTGAAGTGCTCTCCATGTGACCCTGATATCCCCCCAACACTCATTCCTGAATATCACCAGACTTTAGAAAAAGAGCATATCACACACACGTGAAATTCCAGCCCATGTGATGATTATACAGCTGGCCCTTGAACAACATGGGATTTAGGGGCACTGACCCTTTGCACAGTTGAAAATTCATGTCTGACTTATAGTTGTCCCTCTGTATCAGTGATTCCTCCTTACCTACAGATTCAACCAACCAGGAAACACGTAGCACTGCAGTATTTACTATTGAAAAGAATCTGCGTATAAGTGGACCCTCACAGTTCAAACCCATGTTGTTCAAGGGACAACTGTATTTCTTTTCATAAGTTAATAAGTTGTTAGTGATGTACACAGCAATTCCTGTGAGTTTAGTTAATGTAAAGCTATCCCTGATTAACCAACCCGCTCTCAGAAACCCCAAATCATTTTCTGGTCCTCGAAACTGATGACCAAAATCTGGACTGAGGTGAAATCATCTGGTTAAATGGCAGCCTTCCTGATGCTACCTGACCTCATGATGGGGACTCTTAAGTTTAGGCAACGAAATGTGGGAAGACTAATATCATAAGCTCTTTCTAGTTCCTACCTATGAAATGGGGATAATACCTTCTACATAGGGTTGTTGTGAGAACTGAATCAATATCAATGATAAAGAGCCTGGAACATCCTTAGTGTGGCAGGCTAGTTTGGAAGGCTGGGTGCTCACCAATCCACTTTCTTGTGCACAGAGAAATGCTACATTTCCCAACAGCCTCTGAAATTAGACTGAGTCGACCAGATTCTGGCTAATGGGATGTGGGTAGAAAAGTCCCTACACAATTAACTCCCCCTTTCTCTTTCTATGGTGCTTCTTAGAAGCCACGTGTTTAAATAGCAGTTTCACAGGATGCAAAGGTACTGAACGCTGAGGTCACTGCCAAGCCGAGAGCCCCCAAGGAGAGCCTCTGACCTGCATTAGATAAGGGTATAAGCAAGAAATAAACCCTTGTGCTTCTTAGAGCAGCTAGAATGAATTCCTCTAACAAAGAAATTGGTATCTTGAATTGGGATGTTACTGAAAGCAAAAGCCCAGAATTTGTGCCAGGACCTAAAAAATCAGCACTGAGTGACAGCAAACCATTATTGGAGGCTAAAAAGATTAAGATACATATTAAACAGTGCCATACATTTGATGAAACACTAGAACTTGAAATACAATGCTATAACCTGGATGTCAGATCATGTGTCTAATGACTTCATAAATTTAGGGGAAGAATCTGGAAAACAGGATGCTACCAATGCATGTTGGATACTCTTGGTTGCATTTGATGAGGTATTAGAAGAAAGAGATAAGTTCAGGAAAGAATCAGCTTGTTTGCAAGCAGAAATAAAATGAATAGAAAGTCCAGAAATCCAGGGCTTTGCAGGATTGTAAAATCTGGCTGCTTCTAACTCTGAAGTGTTAGAGATGGGATTTTTGAAACCTCTGAAGACAAAACCCTTATAAAACTTCTCATTTGATGAAAGTGACTAGGGAAAAGATCAGATTAAAGGTTCTAGGTGGTTTCATGATAGCCATATTTAAGTTGAGATAGAGAACAATGGGGGTGAGAAAATAAAGATTTGAAAAAGCATATTTGAGAACTATGTCTCAGGAGAAATCTGGGCATGGTTACTGGCATATGAGATGCACTGGAAATAGATAGATTAGAAGTCCACTATATTTCTGAGGGAATTATGTTACTGAAGAAACCATTAATGTGGATTTTAAGAAGGACTTTATTGTTCAAACCTTGAAACAATCCTCAAAGCTTCCACAAACATAGCCTGCTTTAAAAGCTGCACAATCCCCCCAAAGGGTACTTTATAGGTTTAAGAAACAAGGGGAGCCTCCTTGAAGAACCAGGAGCCACAGAGAACAATGAACAAGAAAACTGTTCCCAGAATCAATATAATAGAGGAACTACCCCACCCCAAAGTGCCTTTATGACATCTGCCTAACAAGTCACAGAATTGCTCCAGACAACTGTCTGTACAGTGTCTCCACTCTTCCCCTTTCTGAAGGGGTGTTTATTGTGGTTATCCCAGCCCTGTCCCATCAGTGTATTCTGTTTGTGCAGGCAGGGGAGGGGAAGGGAGATGCATATAACTTTCTCCTTATTTCATCAATTGACAAGCTAAGAAAACCTACATGTGGAGTTGATGGAAAGGGCTGCATAACACCTGGGTTCCTGAGCTTTAAGCAGGACAGAGACTGGGTGGGGCTTTAATTGGCCTCCTTGATATGTATTGTCCTATGTGTGAAAGCAGGAGTGAAAAAGACTTCCAGATTGGCAGCCTATGGCAGAGGCCTGCTAGATGCTCACCAATCCCGTTTCCCTCTTCTTGACACGGAAGACTACATTCCCCAGTGTACTTTGCAATTAGGTTGGAACAGTAAGAATGGGTTCTGGCCAGTGGGATGTGGATAGAAGTGATCATACTTAGCCCCTGTACTGTCTAATAAGGTGGTCACTAAATTTAAGTCTAAATAAAATAAAAAATTGAATTTCTCAGTCATAGTACATGTCAATGCTCAATAGCCACATGTCCAGTGGGTACCATACCGGCTGGTACAGATACTGAACATTTCCTTCATCACAGATGTTCTATTCAACAGTGCTGCTTTAGCCCTTCTGCAGTGACCTTGGCAGTCATTCCCTAAATGAGATGAAGGCTCAGAAGGTCCAAATAGTGGAGAGAGGGGTGACTCTAATGATTAGGACAAATTTTATAGATTTAAGTTTCAATTAGAAATAAAAGGTACCACTAGTTAAACAAGTGACCAGTGGAGGAAACAGTCCTATTTATGCCTGTGGCAAAGAACTGGGGACAAGGGGAATAATATCTGCTGCTTTAAGAACAATGTTATCTTCCTTGACACTGAAAATGTTTGCATCCTTTATCTGCTTATTGTGTTTGTAAAATGATACGAAAATAAGCCAACAGATTATCCTGACTTCTAGACTGATTATTCCCTCAGAAATCTTATTAGCACCCTTGAATTATGCTCTCTATGAAGACAGAGTTTGTAAATCATAGGTAAACCTCAAGGCTTGTTGAAACATATTCCTAATCAATAAAGTTCTGGGATGCCTGCAAAAGTGCTTCTGGAAAATTGAATATTATCTAAATTATGATTAGGGCCAATGACTGCATGTATGGTTGAAAGATTCCCTGTGGGCATCATAAAAATCCTTCCCACCCCTCCACCCAACAGAATCAAGTTAACAGAGCATTTTGTGAAAATATTCAGAAGGAAATAAAGTAGATTTTTTTTTAACTAAAGAAAACAGAATCCACCATAATTTCCAACCTGACATAGTCTCTTTTCTCATTTGATTCTCCAAAAGAATCTAATGGATAATAATCATCCTTCATGATCTTAGCTTTCTCTCTGATGATTCTGACAAGGTCAAATGTCCTATGTTAGTCTGGAGCCACAGGTGTTGTCTATTTGTCTTTCATGCATAAATAGATCCATCCAAGTCTCTACAAATGACCCAATTTCGTTCCTTTTTATGGTTGAATAATATTCCATTGTATATATGTGCCACATCTTCTTTATCCATTCGTCTGTCTATGAGCATTTACGTTGCTTCCGTGACCTGGCTATTATAAATAGTGCTGCAATGAACATTGGGGTGCATGTGCCTTTTTGAATCATGGTTTTCTCAGGGTATATGCCCAGTAGTGGGATTGCCAGGTCATATGGTAATTCTATTTTTAGTTCTTTAAGGAACCTCCATACTGTTCTCCATAGTGGCTGTATCAATTTACATTCCCACCAACAGTGCAAGAGGGTTCCATTTTCTCCACACCCTTTCCAGTATCCAGTTGTTTGTAGATTTTCTGATGATGCCCATTCTAACTGGTGCGAGGTGATACCTCATTGTAGTTTTGATTCGCATTTCTCTAATAATTAGTGATGTTGAAGAGCTTTTCATGTGTCTC
>NW_021697683.1:0-3638 GCF_005190385.1 Monodon monoceros | reverse complement strand
GGACTGTTTGCAGTTCTGGCTTATTCGCCAGCCCCCAGTTTGCTGGGGGGGGGTGCTCATGGGTCACGTCCCCTTTCATGTCCTCAGTTATTCCACTACATTTCCCCCTTTTTTTTTTGCAGCTTGTGCAGCATCAAGGAGAACACGGCAGCTTGTTGCAATGTTGCATGGCGGGTAGCTTTCACTCGTCGTCGTCGGACTACAATTAAACATATGATTATTATTATAATGAGCATTAGCAATCCTGCAGTAGAACCAAATAAAGCATGTAATTTAGACGTGGGATTTAGATTATTAAATCCTTGACTAATTCCAGTCCATACTTTTTGTGAATTAAGTCGTTGTAATTTCTTCTGAAAAGTTTGTTGAATTTTCCCTTGTAAACTCACAATTTCTTCTGTAAAATTTTTGTGATGTAATAAATGCTTTTTTATTTTTGCCCAGGGGAATGCAGACTGATTATACGGAACCGAAGTGACACAAAAGGCACTTTGATTCCAGTCACAACGTAGCTTCATTTGTCTTTGTAAATTTACAAGTTGGTCCCCCAACATAATCACAGCTTGTTGTAAGTCTGCTATTTCCGAATGTATTTCCGAATCAATTTGTCGTTGAGAGGACCAAAGCATTTCAGAATTTTTATGCCAATCAGTTATATAATCAATGGTCTGAATAGATTGTTCTAAAGCAACTCCAGCTACTGCAGCAGTAGCTGTTATGGCTATAATACCCATGACACCTGCAATCAACATTCCTACAAATCTTTTACTTCTTTTTAATGCATCAGCTAAATATTGCAAAACAGCCATAGGAAGAGATTCTTGTCATTCCCTTCCAAGATTGACAGGAAGCCAAAGACCTGTCCGAGCTCGTAAGATATACAAACTTTCAGTAGATATGTTAAAAGATATAGTAGAGTTAATGCAGGTATACAGAGAGCAATTTTTACACATTATAATACCTTGAGTCTCATTCCATACAGCTGGTCCCTTTAACAATATATAAGGTAATTTCACACAATTACGAGTACACTGAGTAACATTTTTATGAAAAGTCAAACTATGATTTCCAGATTTGTTAACCATATGTCCTACCCAAGCATTAATCTTTTTCAAAGTTGCCATAAGCTTCCACAAGTCCTTTTGGATAGGATATCCATTTAAATGAGGACCTGGAGGAGAAAACCCTCCAGCATGCCATACTATGGTATCGTTAATAGTATTGCTATAAATAGTGTTATCCTCTCTATGCCAGTGTAAATTCTTCAGACCCCTTTTTCCTCGGGCGGAGCCAAAAGGGCTCCAATCAATGACGCTTCCCCAAGAAGTATTAACAAGAACCCGAGCCATTTCTCCTCAGCATCGAGTCCAATGGACCCAATCCGATAATCGATCCACAAGAGGCACCTGGCATGGAGGCAAGTAAGGTGCGGAAACATTCTCATTAAGAGTGGAATTAGAACTTTTAAAACTATAAGCACTCAAAAGATATAACCCATGATATCTGCTTTCATTTTTGACAACACTTAACCATGCCTGATAATTCATTTTAAGGCAATGATCTCCGTTTCCCATACAAATAGGAGGTCCATTAACACCCACCGTGTAATTCTCTATTATCCTTCCTTCTTCCAGCTTCAAAGGGCCTCTATCATCAAAAGGACCAGGCAACGATCCAGACTCATTTACATATACAAGAATTGGGGCATCCCACCAGGTAACCCCCATATTAAGAGGAGGGCTAGGAATATAAGTCCAGTAAGTATGGTTAGTACAATTTATCTCATTGGCTGATATGCTTATTACCTTTGCAGACAACACTGCCAACATGGCTACAAAAAGATTGGTGCTAGCGAGGGGTTTACCCTGTGAAATGACAAAATTTTTAGCAGTGCCTTTAAACTTTTTCATTTGCCCCCAGGTCAGTGGAGGCGCCTTCTTCTTTTCCACCAAGTCTTAAACTGCATATATTGTCCAGGTTCAAGAACAGTCTTGGCAAGCGCCTACCAATCCGGAGGAATTAATATGTTTTCGGAAGCATACCTAGACAAAAGACCTTGAACATAATTAGAATGCATCCCATGTGCATTAATGGCTTCTTTTAGCATTTAAAACATTTTTACATCATGAGGGTTATACTCAACTTTTACATATCCATTCGGAAATTGATCATTAGCAGGCATAGCTTGTCTAACAATAGGGAAAGCAAACAATGATTCAGAATATTGCTTTTCTTCCTTATTCATCTCTTCTTCCAACAATAGTCTATTAGATTCAGGTTTTAGAGGAAAGCGAAACTGACGAGAGGCTCCAACAGGATAAGCTGCTAATTCTAAAGGAGGAGCCAAAGGAATAGTAGGACATGGCTCCTGATATAAAGGAGTGGTACCATTGTTTTTATTTTCTTCCAATTTAACCCTCAAATTTTTTAACTTTGAAAGTATATCAGAAATCTCATTCTGTTGAGAAAGTGGCATCTCATTTTGTTTGCTAGTCTGCTCCTAACCTTTATCATCATCAGAAAAACCCCTTCATCACTGGAACCTGAAAAATCCTCTCCTGTCTCAGACACAAGGGGAGGAGGAGGCGGAGGAAGGTCCTCTATAGGAGACTCACAAATAGAGTACGAAAAGCAGCAGAATCATCGGGAGCAGAATTCGGACGCTGAGGGCATGCCCCATTTTCACTTTCCGTTTCAGATTGTAATGGTTCCAGGGCAAGGGAAATTAATTTACAAAGAGACCAAACTCGGACAGATATAGGGTCTCCATGCTGATGAGCTCTTCTTAAGGCTCGCATAACCTGTTTCCAAACTTTTAAATTCAACTGGTTATGACCAGTAGGTTGAAACCAGTAACAATGTTTATGAACCAGCACAAACAATTCATCAAAAGATTCTGGTTTCATTTTCACTCCTGAACTCCATAATAACTGTTTCAGGAATCTAATGTATTGAAATTCTACTGAATGGGAATTCCCCATTACAGTTACTCTACTGCTCCCGAAGGTTTCGCTTACTCTTGAGCGGACCAGTTTCCCCTTCGGTCCCGCGATCACGCGATTACTTACCTTCAGGTCCCTGTTCGGGCGCCAAATGCTGTAGTTTATCTTATGACAGGGCCGAAAGTAAGCTCATCACACGAGATGAATTGTGCCGAAACACAGCAGTAGAGGGCTGCCACTAGCTCAGGCAAAACAGCGCCGTCTGTCCTGCTGTGGTAGCTTTTATTAAAGCATTATCTATGTTTACATTTTAAGACTTATTTTCTTAACATTCCAGAAATGCCAAAGTAGCAACATATGCTTCTATTGATTATACAAGCGATAATTGGCTTTCTTGAAAACATGCTGTGCTTCGTCCTTGAGCGCAAAAGCAGCACAAAGTTCCCACCATTATTTTGATTATACTGAAGTAGCACAAGGACATTTCCTTGCGTTCCCTCCATTCTGATTATACTGAGGACATCTCATGGATCAATGCCCAAAGCACTCAATGCTTATTCGCAGGCCCCCGGTTTGCTGCGGAGAGGGGGGGCTCAAAGCATTCAGGACTGTTTACAGTTCTGGCTTATTTGCATGCCCCCAGTTTGCCGGGGGGGGGGGCTCAAAGCAATCAGGACTGTTTGCAGTTCTGGCTTA
>NW_021697682.1:0-1195 GCF_005190385.1 Monodon monoceros | reverse complement strand
CTTGCAACTTGCTTTTTGCGTGTAGCCGCCTGTCGCGGTCAGGCCAGTACAGATGCATGCGGCTCATGTTTAAGAGCTGCATATTTGTCTGCCGCATGAGCAGTCCCATCCTGGCAGGCACTTACATGGCTTCCAGTTCTTAGCCGCTACAACAACAACGTATCTTTACACGCTAGAATATTTATTCCGTAAGATTGTTGCTTAACAGTAGAATTGCTGAGTCAAATGGTATGTGCATTTTAATTCCGAACTCCTAATCTGAAATTAGGAGTTTGGGATTAACATATACACACTACTATATACAAAACACATAAATCAACAAGGACACATTGTATAGCACAGGGAACTCTACTAATATTTTGTAATGGCCTATATGGGAAAAGAATCTGAAAAAGAATAGATATATGTATTTATATGTGTAGCTGAATCACTCTGTTGTATACCTGAAACTGACACAACATTGTAAATCAACTATACTCCAATATAAAATAAAAAATTTTTAAATAAGATAAAAATAAAATTTAAAAGTATGTCTAGCTTACTTTCTCAGAGTTTTAGCAACTCACTCTCTCCCAATGACATATGAGATTTCCAATTTTCCAACAAATGCTCCATCACGGCTCATTCTCAACCTTTTAAGGTTTCTACCAGTGGATAAAAACTGGCACTGTACAGTTTTGATGTACTGACAACTAGTGAGGTTAAACATCTTTGCATATATTTACCGGTAATCTGCATGTTAAAATGCCTATTCAGATTTGTCTTTTAAAAAAAATCAATTTGAGGGAGGTTTCTGTAAATTAGGAATAGCGACCTCCTGTGAGAATACTAATTGTGTATTAATCCTGTACCTGTCTTATGTGTTGCAAATATTTTGTCATAATTGATTGTGAAACTTTGTTTACTTTTTTCCCACTTCTGTTTCTGTTTTTCATGTCTTATGTAACCCTGAGGTTATATAAATATTATGAAGTTTGTCTCCATCATTACTTGACTATGTAAGAATTTAAAATAAAAATGCAATTCATGTGAATATTTTTAGAACTAAGATATAATGTCTTTTTATTAATTATTTGACATCTACTTCTTTGTCTTTCTCCTTCACACTTCAATTATTAAGTGTCTGTGGTCGATAAATAAAAGATTCAAAAACACAATTAATTGTTTTAATAGTTCTATAGTGATCTTCTGATGT
>NW_021697681.1:0-21207 GCF_005190385.1 Monodon monoceros | reverse complement strand
CACACACACACACACACACACACACACACACACACACACACACACACTGTGTTCTTCAGCCATAAAAGAGAATGAAATATTGCCATTTGCAGGAACATGGATGGACTTAGAAAATATCATACTAAGTAAGTCAGAGAAATACAAATGTTATATGATAGTTCTTACAGGTGGAATCTAAAAAGTAATACAAATGAATTTACATACAAAACAAATAGTCTCACAGATATAGAAAACAAACTTATTGTTACCAAAGGGGAAGTGAAGGGGGAGAGCTAAATTAGGAGTATGGGATTAACAAACTACTATACATAAAATAGATAAGCAACAAAGATTTACTGTATAGCACAGGGAAATATATTCAACATCTTATAATTACCTATAATGGAAAATAATCTGAAAATAAATATATTTATAACTGAATCGCTTTGCTGTACACCTGAGACTAACACAATATTGTAAGTCAACTATACTTCAATTTAAAAAGGAAGAATTAGTAATGAAGAAAGTTTTAGTGGTATTATGACTTGACAGTTTTTGAAAGAATTTTGCATGACAGTTGTGGAACTACTTTAGATACATAAATGTGTACACTGTATAAAGTAATCAAAAAAGGATGTTTGGAGGATTCCTTATTAAATAATCCATTTTATTTTATTTGATAAAGAAGAATGCAGAGGTTAGAAAATAAATGTAGATCAGAATTTCAGAAAAGTGACTGTTAGGGCTTGAAATTATAAAATAATTATATTAAATAGTTTTAAAAAGTTATAATTTTAGATATCTAAGTTTTAGAATGCTGGTCTTGACCTAGAACAGTGATTCTTATCCTTGACTAAATATTAGATTCACCTAAAAAGCTTTTTAAAAATATCGATGCCTGGGCCCTACCCAGACCAACTGAATCAGAACATCCTGGGGATGGAGTTCTGTTATTGGTAGGTTTTTCAGATCTTTAGGTAATTCTAACGTGCAGCCAGGTTTGAGGATGACTAATCTGGAATGAGGGAATTTCACTTATAATACATTATAAGTAAAATGTTAAATTGTATGTTTATTTTTGGAAACAGATTTTAATTACTGCATTTTAAAATAATATGAAATTTTAAAGTATAAAAATTGACATTACTTTTTCTGAGTCATATGTTGTTAAGCCTTTTAAATTATTACGACATTATTAAAACTCCTTTCTGAAAACAATGTTATATATAAACATAATAGAATTGAATAATAATCCTTTGAAGGTGAAAGAAGGAAAAATGAAGGTTTCATCATTGTTTATAACAGAAAAAAAATTTACTTTTGCCAGCTAATTGCATTTTCATTGAAAATTATTAGAAGTGGAATTCCATTTACTTATTAGTGCTCTCTGATCAAATCAGCAGAGATCAAGGGTATATGGTGATGGTGGTTAAATTCTTTGCACTTGTATCTTGATTTCAACATATTTTTCAGAATCCTGTGTTATTTTTTCACCAGTACTGTAGAAATTATGGTATTAAAAAGTCACAGAGGGGAGTTCCCTGGCAGTCCAGTGGTCAGGACTCGGTGCTTTCACTGCCGTGGGCCAAGGTTCAGTCCCTGACATCTTGCAAGCCGTGTGGAGTGGTCAAAACAAAGTCACAGAATTACTTATTACATTTTTAATCAAAAAAATTACAAATTATTCTTTCAAGTTAGTTATTCCAAAAATCTTTCTGATCAAAAGTCAAAAAATTCATTATTTTAATATATATAGTAGTGAAGTCCTAGATACTTTTTTATGATATGTATTTTTTTTTTCTCACACTTGTTTGTAACCCTGTCATGGAATTGGAGCACTAAAAAAAAAAAACTTGCTTCTTGTCATGCTCATAAAATTGCTAATATTTTATTTGGATTGATGTATGGATACTGCAAAGCTGCATTGATTTAAACATTTCTAAAAGCAGAGATCCCAGAAACTTTCTTTTTTTAATAAATTTATTTTATTTACTTTATTTTTGGCTGCGTTGGGTCTTCGTTGCTGCACGCGGGCTTTCTCTAGTTGTTGTGAGGCGGGCTGCTGTTCTTTGTGGTGCGCGGGCTTCTCATTGCAGTGGCTTCTCTTGTTGTGGAGCACAGGCTCTAGGCACACAGACTCAGTAGTTGTGGCACACGGACTTCAGTAGTTGTGGCTCCTGGGCTTCAGTAGTTGTGGCTCACGGGCTGTAGAGCTCAGGCTCAGTAGTTGTGGTGCATGGGCTTAGTTGCTTTGCAGCATGTGGGATCTTTCTGGACCAGGGCTCGAACCCGTGTCCCCTGCATTGGCAGGCGGATTCCTAACCACTGCGCCAGCAGGGAAGCCCCCAGAAACTTTTTGAAATCAATCTTTATCATGTGAGTAGCAGAACAGAAAAGGGAAAGGAAAGGGAGATAGCGTTTTGAAATGTGTGTCAGTCATTGAGCCTGTGCCTTTAAATGTGGTAATAAAGGTTGTCCAGAGAAGTGTTTGCATTGAGCCTTTTGACCATTCTTGAACTCAGGAAGGATACAACAGTTTTGTTAGTTAAAAAACACTATACAAATGTTGAGGATGTCTGCATGACATTAGGGGATTGAAATCATTTTGTCATCCTGTGATAAGAGCAAGACCAGGTGGCTCTATTCTGTGGCTTAGGATGTGGGTTTCTTTGGCTGTGCTAGTCTCAGACACTGAGGGAAACAAGTTACATATGCAAAAGGAGCTGTTTTTTTATGGTCCATGTAGCTCGGTAATATAATTATTGGCCATGGGATCTGTTTTATTGACCATTTCATGACAAGCTATGTTCTATTTTGTTTTTTTGGCTACAGTGTAGATAGGTCATGCTGAGGAATTACGAATATATTGTTTAAGATATAAAAACTGAGTTTGGCTTTATTCTTATTGTATTTGAATGTCAGATGAATTATTTGCTGTAATGTATATTTTGAAAATGAAGATTGCCCAGTTGAGGGTAGAATGGCCTCTGATGTTTAAGGCAACTTTTTTTGATGCTCTTCAGCAGAATGCCTCATACTGGCCTCTAGCTGACTTCATTGCCCCAATTCATAGTGACCCTAGGATCTCAGTCTTGTCCCTTAGTCTTTCTTTTGTTTTAATTTGCTTTTATTCATTGAAAAACAACATTCTCAATCACTCATTTGTAATGCAAAATCTACTTACTATTTATGAGAAATTTATGGTTCAACCTATATATTAACTCCGGCAGTCATCTTTGAACCTCCATTTCCTTATCTTACTATAAACTAGCACGTGGACTGGAAGAGGCATTTTTCCCCTTTGGAGTTTTTCCCCTTTGGAGTAAGTGAGATGGATATTGAATCCTAGGGGAATAAACAGTCAAGATTTCAAAGTCCCTCTTCTTTCCAGACTCATCCTTTTCCCTCCATCCCTGTGCCTAAAATATATCCATTTAAATTTTACCTGTTGGGCTTTGATGTAAGATTTCAGTTAAGGACAAGATTCCAGCTGCTTAAAAAAGAAAAGTAGTTTTAAGTCACTGGGCTTGGTCTTTTCTTTTCCTCCCTTCTTCACTATTTCCTCAAAATAAGTCTGTTATTCTAAGGTTATTCTAAATATGAGGACGAAATCAAATTGAATTTTCTAGAAGTTTAACTTATGTGATGGATACACTCTTCCATATCGTGTTAACAACAAGTAGATGAATTATATAGAGGATTTTTATGTTTACAAGTCATTGTCTGAGTACATTTTGTATGGTGAAGGATGATTCATGGAATTACATGGTTAGACAGGGTGGGGTTATAGAAAAATCCCCATCTCATGTTAGTACAAAAAACTAGACCTAATGGAGTGAGTGAACTTTTAAAACCTATTTTAATTATGGAACTATGGACTTGGCAAGTCAAACAATATAGTACTTCGTGAATGTTTAGCAATAATTTTTGACCTGTCTCTGGTAACACAAATATACACAGTCGTTTTCCATTTAATATTGAACAATGTATTATAGTTCCTACGAAGGTTTAGTCATCAGTTTTCTCTTTATTATTCCATTACTTATTATACTTTATTATCTAAAGTTGTTTAATGAACAACTTTAATGAGAAATATAGTCTAATGTCTATCTCTTGTCCCTATTGAAGTGACTAATTCTTTCGTCCCGATTAATGTCCTTATTAAGAGGCAATTCATTCAACAAATTTTATTGTATACCTACCATGCCTGAGGCAGTGTTCTAGCCACTGGGGCTGCAGTTGTGAACAAGATGAAGTTTCTGTTTTCATGAAGCTCACATTCTAGTTGCAGAGATAGACAGCAAGTAAGTAGATATATGATATATCTGATACTGATAACTCCTAGAAAGAATAATTAAAGCAGGCTAAGGGAATACCATATAATAGAAGTGAATATTTTCAATATGATGGCCAAGAAAGGCCAATCTGAAAGATGATATTTGAGCAGAGATATGAATGGAGTTATGCCAATATTTGGGGAAGGAGCAATTCCCATCTTAGGGAATAGTGAAGGTAAGAGCTCTTAAGTGGGAACATATTTTGACTCTTCAAGGAACAGTGAGAGGGCTGTTTGGTAAGGGCAGAAGGAATTTGGTGGATAAGGGCAAAGAAGCCAGACCTTGCAGGCCATGGCCAGGAGTAATGATTTTATTTAAATATATGTTTTTTAATTGGAGGACTTTGATTAGGGGAGGGATGTGTTTGTTTTAAAAGACTCAGTCTAACTGTGGAGGAAGGACATTAGGTGGGACAAAGGTGTAAGCAGAAAAGCCAGGTAGGAGGCTATTGTAGTAGCCCAGGCTGGAGATGATAGTAGCTTGAAATAGGGCAGTAACATTTGGAGATGTGAAAAGTGGTCAGTTTCCAGAAATATTTTGAAGGTAGTTGGCAAGATATACTAATAGATCAGATGTGGGGTGTAAGAAAAAAAGAGTTGATTCTAAGACTGAAGAATTGGGTGAATGAATATCTGTAGTCACAGTAGTACATGTGAAAGAGAATTGGAAGTTTAAGATGTTCAGAAAGCACGTCGTGTGCTAACAGTTTGGGGTGAGTACATAAATAAAGGTGGGAGACCCCTTTAACTTAAGAGAATTGACTCTGACATGGGCAAACTCAGATATCAATCCAAAAGAGCTAGTTCTGCTATAATGCACCATAACATATATGGTGCTAAAAAAGTCATCATGCTATGCAAAATCACACAGCGAAGGCCACAGGACTTATGAGAAAATGAGATTATGGCATAATATTCAAAACCTTGTCAGTGATATATTTAAAAATTTTTAAATGTTAAATGGTTAACAACTAAATACTGCAAGACATTTGACACTTTACATTGCAAAATACGTTATTCCCTCGTGGGAGTGACTGTGGAAAGGGTTGCAAGATTGTGAGTTTCTTGGAGTGATGGAAGGAAGCTTACTGAAATCTAAAGGGAAGTTGTGACACCAGATGTGAACGGATGTGATTCACACCTCACATGGTGAACTGGTAGCTGGTAGATAAATGTTTGAGGCATGTGCTTTTGGCGTATTCCTCCGTGGCCTTGTGTAATGGGGTGCAGTTTTCTGCGTTTACCTTATGTTTCTTGTGGATGCACTTGCTCATAAGCAAACACAAAATGTGAGTTATATTCACACTGTTCCCTACTATATCAATTGCATTGGAATCAATTTACATTTTCAAAATTAAGTGTTACAGCAGAACTAACTGTACCATCTAGTGACCTTTGGCACTTTGCATAACCTCTCAGAGCCTTGATTTCCTCATATGTAAAACAGGGATAATAGTATTGAACTTTAGTAGGGTTTGGGAGAGGGTTAAATGAACGTATACATGTAAGTTTAGAGTAGAATATGGTATATATTTGTTAAAAATGAAGCACTTTCCTAAAACCTCTGTGTAGAAATTGCGCTATCTGAGGAAACTAAAAATGTAAAAAGATATGTTTTTGTGATTTTTATTTCTCTAGTTAGGCAAAGATGTAGGAGTATAGATTTATCTATTTATAGGTGGTTTAAGCCTATGCCGGTAATTCGGTTGCTATCAGTAATAATGCCATGCTTTACTATGGGACTACATGGTAGAAAGTTAGTGTGTGATTACTGCTTAATTTTCTCTATAATGATAAATTTCTTCATTAAAATAGCGTATTTGTTTAACTGCTAACTAACTGACACAATTTCTTTCATCTTCTTTTCTTTTTCCCTTTACTTCCAGTGTCTCAGTTGAGGACTTAATCTTTCATCCTTAGTGTTATCATAATGGAATTGGGTTCTTCTGTCTTCTGCCTCTTTCCCTGTCCCTGGTACTAAGATGTACCTTCTTCCTCCATTGCCCCAATTCATCCGTCCTCCATACTGCTGATAAAGTGACAAAATGATAAGGCCACTGCCTTGCTCAGAATTCTCTCCTCACCTTCAAGCCATCTCTTCCTATGACACCATACGCTGCAGCCATCCTGGATGATCTAGTCCTTGGCCTGTGTTGCTGGAGATGTCTGGAGTGTATCTGTCTGTTCCAGTCCCATCCACCCTTATGTACATCTCTCATACAACAATTACACTATATAATAATTCTTTTCCAATTTATGGCCTCATAGAAGTCTGAGCCTTTTGTTTTCAGAGATTTTGATTTCTTGTTATCTCTTGGGTCTAGCACATAGTAGATGTTTGATCAATATTAGGGAATTAAGTGAAGGAAAGAAGGAACAAACATGTAGCCAAATGTAAATTAAGATTTTAAAACTTGAACACCTGGGTTCAATGTTAGCAAGTTATTCACATCAGCTTTTATTGGTTCATTGTCTAACTTAACTTCAGATTCCTTTATTTTCTACAACCACGACAAAGTATTTTAAATATCTTAGCAGTATAATGTAGTGGTTAAGAAAACAGTCTCTGGCCAGACTGCCTTGGGTAGTTTCCTAGCTCAGCCACTTACTAGCTTGATGACCTTAGGCAATTTACCAAACTTCTCAGTGCCATAGTTTCTTGATCTGTAAAATGAGCATAATAATAGCATTTACCTCATAGGCTTATTGTGATGATTAAATGAACTGCGAGTTGAAAAGTGTTTAGAATTGTAGCTGTTTAGAATGTAAGTCATTCCTACTGTTCTCGGTTATTATGAACTGTCCTGAGAACAGATGCTCCTTTGCCTTTCCTCTCTAGGTACTAGGTTCCTCAAGACATTTTATTTTCTGGCTTTTCCAAGGCTTCAAGGCAAGCTCTGGCAGGCTTTTCACCAGCTCTTTCTCAGCCAAGGGTTCCAGATGGTATAATTTGCTGTTAAGATTCAAGGACTTTTTCCCTTCTTTCACTGGAGAGCATCTTTCCTCCTGCCCTTCTTTTGATTTGATACATTTATATGTTGGGATTTGATTATCACTGTAGTGTTGGCTAACACCTCTATCACCTTGAATAATTATTATTATTTTGTGTGTGTGGTGAGAACAGTTAAGGTCTAAGTTCTTAGCAAGTTTGAGGTCTGTAATACAGTACTGTTGCCTGTAAGCCCTATGCTGTGCATTTGATGATATCTACTAATTGAAAGTTTGTACCCTTAAACAATATCTCCCCAGTTCCCCTACCCTATACTCTTAAAGTACATCTCCCCAATTCCCCCACCCAAAGCCCCTGGGAATCACCTTCTACTCTATTTTTACAAGTTTAACCTTTTTACATTTCACGTATTGATAATATTATATAATATTTGTCTCTGTGTCAGACTTACTTCACTTAGCCTAATACCCTCAAGGTCCATCCAGAACCACCAACGACAGGAATTCTTTCTTTCTCACAGCTGGATAATATTCCATTGTAATATATGCACCACATCTTCTTTATTCATTCATCCATTTAAAGGCACTTGGTTTGTTTCCATATCTTGGCTATTGTGAATAATACTGCAATAAACACAGGAGAGCAGATACCTCTTCAAGATCCTGTTTTTGTTTTCTTTGGATACATATCCAAAACTGGGATTACTGGATCATATAGATGATGGTTCTATTTTTAATTTTTGGAGGAACCTCTATACTATATTCCATAGTGGCTGCACCAGTTTACATTCTCACCAACAGTGTACTAGGATTCCCTTTACTCTACACCCTTGCCAACACTTTTTATCTCTTGTCTTCTTGATGATGCCATTCTAACAGGTGTGAGGTGCTATCTCATTGTGGTTTTGATTTGCATTTCTATGATGATTACTAATGTTGAGCATCCTTGCATGTACCTGTTGGCCATTTGCATGTCTTCTTTGGGACTAAATGTTTATTAAGTTTCTCTGTTCTTTTAAAAATCAGATTGTTTCTGTTTGTTATTGGATTGTACACATTCTTTGTATATTTGTATACCCCTTATCTGATATATGATTTGTAAATATTTTCTCCCGTTCTGTAGGTTGCCTTTTCATTTTATTGCTTTTAGTATTTCTTATAAGGCAGATCTGCTAGCAACACATTTTCTCAGTCTTTGTTTATCTGGAGATGTCTTTATGAAAAATAGTTTTACTGGCTATAGAATTCTTGGTTGATGATTTTTTTTTCTTTTAGCACTTTGAACATGGCATTCCATTGCTTCTTGGCTTCATTGTTTTTTTATGAGAAGTCAGCTGTTAATATTGTATGGAACTACTCATTTCTCTTTTGGTGCTTCTAAGATTTTCTCTGTCTTTGGCATATAAAATGTATAGCTGTGAATCTCTTTGAGTTTATTCTGTGTGGAGTTTGTTGAGATTGGATGTATTGGTTAATGTTTTTTTATCATTTGGTTTTCAGGCATTATTATTTTAAATATTTTTGTCTTCTGCGTTTTCCCTAACAACTTATGGTACTCTTTTTATAGTTATATTGGTATACTTAATGTGCTCTGAGGTTCTGTTAATTTTTTTTTCAATCATTTTTCCTGTTTTTTTCAGAATGGATAGGTCTAATTCAAATTCACTGAATCTTTCTTTTGAGAGCTCAGATCTGCTGTTGAATCCCTCTGGTGAATTATTCATTTCAATTATTGTACTTAATCAACACCAGAATTTCCACTGTTGATTAAGTAATATTGCCTTGTAATATTCTATTTAGTAGATCATTGTTGTCATACTTTAGTTCTTTAAACATGGTGAAGCATGTGTAGTTCTTTGAATGTATTTATAATAGGTCTTTTGACATCTTTTATCTGTTAAATCCAACATTCAGAGGTAGCTTCAATTGATTACTTTTTTCCTGAGTCAGTAGGTTACACTTCCTTGTTTCTTTGTATGTCTCATAATTTCTTTTTGTTGAATACTGGACATGTTAGATAATATTGCATAGCAATTTCAGATTCTGAGTTTTTTCCCCTGAGGTTTGTTCTCTTTGTTTGTGTGTTTGGTAATTAGCTAGACTGAGCCTTCACCCAAACTGTATGGCCACTGATCTCTCTGTTTAACATTTTTTTTTTTTTTAACTCTCTTTATTTTTAAGCCTGGCTCCCTAGGTGTTTTCCTCTGTTTCTACTTAGCTTCATCATCTTCAGTCAGCTATTGGTCAGAGATTGTGATCAAATAGTTTGAGCCAGTAAGGCTTCCTCTGTCTACTTATTGATCTTTTCGTGGTTTGGGGGGTACAAATTTCATGCTGTTTTAAAGTTTCTCCTGGCTCTTATTTTCTGTTGGGCTCTCTTGTGTCTCCTCTGTGTGTTATTTTAGGTTCTGTCTTATAAGGATGTATGAGTGGCTTGCACCACTCCATTTTCTGCTGTGCATATATCACCCTCAGTCAGTTTAACACACTTGTTGATCTCATCTAGCCCCATGGCTGTCTCACCTTCCAGAATTACCTGTTAAATTCCTTGCTTGCGGGCTTCCCTGGTGGCGCAGTGGTTGAGAGTTCGCCTGCCGATGCAGGGGACACGGGTTCGTGCCCCGGTCGGGAAGATCCCACATGCCGCGGTGGGCCCGTGAGCCATGGCCGCTGAGCCTGCGCGTCCGGAGCCTGTGCTCCGCAACGGGAGAGGCCACAACAGTGAGAAGCCCGCATACCACACACACACACACAAAATTCCTTGCTTGCCTGACAGTCTGTTGCTTGCCTGAAAAAGAACAATACTTCAAACTAGTGGAGGCAGTGGCCTTCCCTCTTCATGTGCCACTAAAATCACCATTTTCACTGACGACATTTTAAATCAAGTGAGCTCCTCTTCAACAGCAGCAGGTGAACTTCCAGTTATTCATCTTGTCTTGCCCTAATTGAACTACTGCGTATACAGAGCTGAGAGCTTGTCAGAACCCTCAGGAAAATCACCACAGGCTTGTGGTTTTCTTACTTATAGTTCAGTGATTTTTATGAATAACCACTTCTCAGTTTGTTGTGAGCCTATGGTCAATGTTTTGAGTGCTGAAATGGTTGTTTTCGACACTTCTGTTAAGCTGTATAACTTTTTCAGGAATGGCAGAAGACTTGTCCTCCCATCACGAAGGAGTGAATCTGCATTAGCTTTTTAACCAAGTATGTGGTGCAATTTATTTTCAGACCTAAAATGATTCAGATATGATAGATAATCTGAAATTCAGGTTTGTGGGTCTGTCCTCTCCTGCTCTCTGAATATTCTATATTGGAAAGAAAATTTCCACTAGGGAAGAAAAGAGTCTATTAATTCACATTTCAAAACACTTTTTGAAGTTAGGACTGCAAGAGACTAAATATCTGTGTTGAAGATCTGAACAAGTTGTATGGAGTACTAGCAAGAAGAAAAGGTGTTTGTGTCAAATCATTTGTTCCTCAAATTTAGAACGTTTATACTGCCTCCTCAATCTAAGTGAGCCCTGCAGGCTGAGCAATTAAGTAGACTTGGGCTGAAAGTAAACAGATGAAGATTCTAACTACTAATTGTGTATGTGTGTTTACTTTTTTTTTAACATCTTTATTGGAGTATAATTGCTTTACAATGGTGTGTTAGTTTCTGCTGTATAACAAAGTGAATCAGCTATACATAAACATATATCCCCATTTCGCCTCCCTCTTTCATCTCCCTCCCACCCTCCCTATCCGACTGCTCTAGGTGGTCACAAAGCACTGAGCTGATCTCTCTATGCTATGTGGCTGCTTCCCACTAGATATCTATTTTACATTTGGTAGTGTATATATACCCATGCCACTCCCGCACTTCATCCCAGCTTACCCTTCCCCCTCCCCATGTCCTCAAATCCATTCTCTACGTCTGTGTCTTTATTCCTATCCTGCCCCTAGGTTCTTCAGAACCCTTTTTTTTTTTTTTTAGATTCCATATATATGTGTTAGCATGCAGTATTTGTTTTTCTCTTTCTGACTTACTTCACTCTGTATGACAGTTTCTAGGTCCACCCACTTCACTACAAATAACTCAATTTCATTTCTTTTTATGGCTGAGTAATATTCCGTTGTATATATGTGCCAATCTTCTTTATCCATTCATCTGCTGATGGACACTTAGGTCGCTTCCATGTCCTGGCTATTGTAAATAGGGCTGCAATGAACATTGTGGTACATGACTCTTTCTGAATTATGGTTTTCTCAGGGTATATGCCCAGTATTGGTACTGCTGGGTCAAATGGTAGTTCTATTTTTAGTTTTTTAAGGAACCTCCATATTGTTCCCCATAGTGGCTGTATCAATTTACATTCCCACCAACAGTGCAAGAGGGTTCCCTTTTCTCCACACCCTCTCTAATATTTATTGTTTGTAGATTTTTTGAAGATGGCCATTCTGACCAGTGTGAGGTGATACCTCATTGTAGTTTTGATTTGCATTTCTCTCATGATTACTGATGTTGAGCATCCTTTCATGTGTTTGTTGGCCATCTGTATATCTTCTTTGGAGAAATGTCTATTTAGATGTGCCCATTTTTCGACTGGGTTGTTTGTTTTTTTGATATTGAGCTGCATGAGTTGCTTGTATGTTTTAGAGATTAATCCTTTGCCAGTTGCTTCATTTGCAAATGTTTTCTTCCATTCTGAGGGGTGTCTTTTCATCTTGTTTATGGTTTCCTTTGCTGTGCAAAAGCTTTTAAGCTTCATTAGATCCCATTTGTTTATTTTTGTTTTCATTTCCATTTCTCTAGGAGGTGGGTCAAAAACGATCTTGCTGTGATGTATGCCATAGAGTGTTCTGCCTATGTTTTCCTCTAAGAGTTTTATAGTGTCTGGCCTTACATTTAGGTCCTTAATCCATTTTGAGCTTATTTTTCTGTATGGTGTTAGGGAGTGTTCTAATTTCATTCTTTTACATGTGACTGTCCAGTTTTCCCAGCACCACTTATTGAAGAGGCTGTCTTTTCTCTATTGTATGTTCTTGCCTCCTTTGTCATAAATTAGGTGACCATATGTGCATGGATTTATCTCTGGGCTTCCTATCCTGTTCCATTGATCTGTATTTCTGTTTTTGTGCCAGTACCATATTGTCTTGATTACTGTAGCTTTGTAGTATAGTCTGAAGTCAGGGAGCCTGATTCTTCCAGCTCTGTTTTTCGTTCTCAAGATTGCCTTGGCTATGGGGGGTCTTTTGTGTTTCTATACAAATTGTGAAATTTTTTGTTCTAGTTCTGTGAAAAATGCTATTGGTAGTTTGATAGGGATTGCATTGAATCCGTAGATTGCTTTGGGTAGTATAGTCATTTTCACAATGTTGATTCTTCCAATCCAAGGACATGGTATATCTCTCCATCTGTTTGTATTGTCTTTAATTTCTTTCATCAGTGTCTCATAGTTTTCTGCATACAGGTCTTTTGTCTCCTTAGGTAGGTTTACTCCTAGATATTTTATTCTTTTTGTTACAATGGTAAATGGGAGTTTATTAATTTCTCTTTCAGGTTTTTCATCATTAGTGTATAGGAATGCAAGAGATTTCTGTGCATTTTGTATCCTGCTACTTTACCAAATTCATTGATTAGCTCTAGTAGTTTTCTTGTAGCATCTTTGGGATTCTCTATGTATAGTTTCATGCCATCTGCAAACCGTGACAGTTTTACTTGTTCTTTTCCTATTTGGATTCCTTTTATTTCTTTTTCTTCTCTGATTGCTGTGGCTAAAACTTCCAAAACTGTGTTGAATAATAGTGGTGAAAGTGGGCAACCTTTTCTTGTTCCTGATCTTAGTGGAAATGGTTTCAGTTTTTCACCATTGAGAATGATGTTGGCTGTGGGCTTTTGATATATGGCCTTTATTATACTGAGGTTAGTTCCCTCTCTGCCTACTTTCTGGAGTGTTTTTATCATAAATGGGTGTTGAATTTTGTCAAAAGCTTTTTCTGCATCTATTGAGATGATCATATGGTTTTTCTCCTTCAATTTGTTAATATGGTTTATCATGTTGGCTGATTTGTGTATATTGAAGAATCCTTGCATTCCTGGGATAAACCCCACTTGTTCATGGTGTCTGATCCTTTTAATGTGCTGTTGGATTCTGTTTGCTAGTATTTTGTTGAGGATTTTTGCATCTATGTTGATCAGTGATATTGGCCTGTAGTTTTCTTTCTTTGTGACATCTTTGTCTGGTTTTGGTATCAGGGCGATGGTGGCCTCTTAGGATGAGTTTGGGAGTGTTCCTCCCTCTGCTGTATATTGGAAGGGTTTGAGAAGGATGTGTTAGCTCTTCTCTAAATGTTTGATAGAATTCGCCTGTGAAGCCATCTGGTCCTGGGCTTTTCTTGTTGGAAGATTTTTAATCACAGTCTTAATTTCAGTGCTTGTGATTGGTCTGTTGATATTTTCTATTTCTTCCTGGTTCACGCTCGGAAGGTTGTGCTTTTCTAAGAATTTTTCCATTTCTTCCAGGTTGTCCATTTTATTGGCATATAGTTGCTTGTAGTAATCTCTCTTGATCCTTTGTATTTCTGCAGTGTCAGTTGTTACTTCTCCTTTTTCATTTCTAAGTCTATTGATTTGAGTCTTCTCCCTTTTTTTCTTGATGAGTCTGGCTAGTGGTTTATCAATTTTGTTTATCTTCTCAAAGAACCAGCTTTTAGTTTTATTGATCTTTGCTATCGTTTCCTTCATTTCTTTTTCATTTATTTCTGATCTGATCTTTATGATTTCTTTCCTTCTGCTAACTTTGGGGTTTTTTTTTTGTTCTTCTTTCTCTGACTGCTTTAGGTTTAAGGTTAGGTTGTTTATTTGAGATGTTTCTTGTTTCTTGCAATAGGATTGTATTGCTATAAACTTCCCTCTTGGAACTGCTTTTGATGCATCCCATAGGTTTTGGGTCATCATGTTTTCGTTGTCATACGTTTCTAGATATTTTGTGATTTCTTGTTTGATTTCTTCAGTGATCTCTTGGTTATTTAGTAGTGTATTGTTTAGCCTCCATGCGTTTGTATTTTTTACAGATTTTTTTCTTTAATTGATATCTAGTGTCATAGTGTTGTGGTCAGAAAAGATACTTGATATGATTTCATTTTCTGAAATTTACCAAGGCTTGATTTGTGACCCAAGGTATGATCTATCCTGGAGAATGTTCCATGAGCACTTGAGAAAAAAGTGTATTTTGTTGTTTTTGGATGGAATGTCCTATATATATCCATTAAGTCCATGTTGTTTAATGTATCATTTAAAGCTTGTGTTTCCTTATTTATTTTAATTTTGGATGATCTGTCCATTGGTGAAAATGGATTGTTAAAGTCCCCTGCTATGAATGTGTTACTGTTGATATCCCCTTTTATGGCTGTTAGCATTTGCTTTAAGTATTGAGGTGCTCCTATGTTGGGTGCATAAATATTTACAATTGTTATATCTTCTTCTTGGATCTATCCGTTGATCATTATGTAGTGTCTTTCTTTGTCTCTTGTAATAGTCTTTATTTTAAAGTCTATTTTGTCTGATATGAGAATTGCTACTCAGTTTTCTTTTGCTTTCCATTTTCATGGAATATCTTTTTCCATTCCCTCACTTTCAGTCTGTATGTGTCCCTAGGTCTGAAATGGGTCTCTTGTAGACATCATATATATGGGTCTTGTTTCTGTATCCATTCAGCCAGTCTGTGTCTTTTGGTTGGAGCATTTAATCCATTTACATTTAAGGTAGTTATCGATATATGTGTTCCTATTACCATTTTCTTAATTGTTTTGTGTTTGTTATTGTAGGTCTTTTCCTTCTCTTGTGTTTCCTGCCTAGAGAAGTTCTTTTAGGATTTGTTGTAAAGCTGGTTTGGTGGTGCTGAATTCTCTTAGCTTTTAATTTTTCTGTCGGTTCTGAATGAGATCCTTGCTGGGTAGAGTAATCTTGGTTGTGTTTTTCTCTTTCATCGGTTTCAGTATGTTCTGCCACTCCCTTCTGGCTTATAGAGTTTCTGTTGAAAGATCAGATGTTAACCTTATGGGGATTCCCTTGTATGTTAATTGTTGCTTTTCCCTTGCTGCTTTTAATATGTCTTCTTTGTATTTAATTTTTTATAATTTGGTTACTATGTGTCTCGGCGTGTTTCTCCTTGGATTTATCCTGTATGGGACTCTCTGTGCTTTCTGGAGTTGATTCACTCTTTCCTTTATCATATTAGGGGAGTTTTCAACTATAATCTCTTCAAATATTTTCTCAGTCCCTTTCTTTTTCTCTTCTTCTTCTGGGACCCCAATTTGAATGTTGGTGCGTCTGATGTTGTCCCAGAGGTCTCTGAGACTGTCGTCAGTTCTTTTCGTTCTTTCTTCTTTATTCTGTTCTCCAGTAGTGATTTCCACTATTTTATCTTCCAGGTTACTTATCCATTCTTCTGCCTCAGTTATTCTGCTATTGATTCCTTGTGGAGAATTTTTAATTTCATTTATTGTGTTGTTCGTCATTGTTTGTTTGCTCTTTAGTTCTTCTAGGTCCTTGTTAAAATGTTTCTTGTATTTTCTCCATTCTATTTCCAATATTTTGTATCATCCTTAGTATCATTACTCTGAATTCTTTTTCAGGTAGACTGCCTATTTCCTCTTCATTTGTTTGGTCTGGTGGGTTTTTACCTTGCTCCTTCATCTGCTGTGTTTTTTTCTGTCTTCTCATTTTGCTTAACTTACTGTGTTTGGGGTCTCCTTTCTGCAGGCTGCACGTTCATAGTTCCCGTTGTTTTTGGTGTCTGTCCCCAGTGAGTAAGGTTGGTTCAATGGGTTGTGTGAGCTTCCTGGTGGAGGGGACTGGTGCCTGTGTTCTGATGGCTGAGGCTGGATCTTGTCATTCTGGTGGGCAGGACCGTGTCCGGTGTTGTGTTTTGGGGTGTCTGTGAACTTATTATGATTATAGGCAGCCTCTCTGCTAATGGGTAGGGTTGTGTTCCTATCTTGCTAGTTGTTTGGCATAGGATGTCTAACACTGTAGCTTGCTGGTTGTTGAGTGAAGCTGGGTCTTAGCAGGGACATGTAGATCTCTGAGAGAGCTTTCACCGTTTAATATTACATGGGGCCAGGAGGTCTCTGGTGGACCAATGTCCTGAACTTGTCTCTCCCACCTCAGTGGCTCAGGCCTGACACCCGGCTGGAGCACCAGGACTATGATTGTGGAGGCTTGGTGAATCCAAAGTTTGATGTAGTAGGCCAGCATGCCGGAGACTCCAGGAAGAATTGCAGCCCAAGCGAAGGCTGCTCGCAGAATCCCCTGTGTGTTTACTTTTAAGAGACTACTCTCCCTCTCCCCTTTATTATCCATGAGACTTATAAGTCTCACTTTTCTTTTTTGTAAAGGGATGATAATAGTAATATCATTTTCATATTCTCTGAGGATTGAAGTACATTGTTTCTATTATTGTTATAGTTTTATTAATTTCTAGGCTGACACTTCTCTAGGCAAAGTGTTGAATAATTTTGAAAAGCAAAGAAAATTTCTTTAAGAAAATAATTACTTCCTAAATTTACTTTTGTCAATTCAGGTGCATTGTTTTACATTCTATCTGAAAGTTTATTTTTGTGAATTCAGATGAGTCATTCTCCATTAGGTTGTTCCAAAGCATAGTGTGCTAGTATATTTGGAGTCGGGTTTTTTTCCTATGAACAATCACCAATGAAAAATGAAATGCTAATTTGATAAATCTTTTGTAGAATTATAACAATTTTCAGTCAATGTTTAACACACTTTATTTCAGATAATTTAATACGTAAAATGCATTAGTCTCAGGAGAGGTCCAGAGGTCAAAGAGAAATGTAAGAATGTGAAAAAAAAAAAAAAAAAAGGAGGATTCTTTTTCTATTCTGTTCTGTCCTTTATTTCCTTGGCTGGACTTTGGAGTAGGCTATCAGGTATACCTTTAAAGTAGGTGAAATCCATGGCTTTATTTTCTGCTTTTGTTACTGGTTTAATATGGAGACAGCCATGGAGCCATTTGAAGTCATCTTTTGCAGCAATTTTGAATGGGAAAATAGAATTGAAAAAGGCCTTACTATTATCTGACAGCCTGTTTGTGTATCAAAGTTAATGAGAGGTTTGCAAATAGTCTGAAGAGGCAAAACTTCCTACCTCTCAGTTTGGACTGCTTCCACAGAATACAGTGATCCAATTTTAGAGGAGATTTGGAATTGCCAGTACCTAGGACCGGAAAATAAATCCAACATTGTTCCAACCAGCCTGAAACGTCTGGTCACTATAATTACGCTGAAATAATACTTAACTAAAGCTGTAATTTACTTGTTCTTCTCTATTTCACATTGCTTCTTGGGAATAATATTTATTCTGTATGCTTAGCTAAATTACAATTGTTAAAAAGTAATGAGTTAAGAATGGTATTTGATTTTGTTCTTTGCTCATATTTTTACATTGACATTTAGATCTTCCAGCAATCTGAAAATATTTTTATAAATGATGTAAGGTTGTAGGCTAAGTTTTCTTCCAGATTGCTAGTCAGTTTATTAGTAACACTAACTGAACAATCAATTCTTTCCTCATTGGCTTGAGAATACATGTATTGTTCTTACATATAAATGGTGATATTGCTGCATTCTGTTTTGTTTCATTTATTTATTTATTCATTAAGCAAATAGGTCTTGAGTACCTACTGTGTATCAGGTGATATGTTACAAAGTAGGAATACATTAGTAGTTGAGACAGCCATTTAGTAAATGTTTTATATATAATGTAAAATTGCTAACAAGTGCCACAAAGGAGAAAGGTGTTTAATGCTATGAGAGCTTACTACAAAACATTTATCTATTTCTGAATGTTACACTGTTTTAAGTATACTGTATTTTGATATAAGATAGTACCTTCCTCATTAATCTATTTCAAAGTCTTTTATGTAGTTTTATTTACTTAGATTAGTTTTAAAGTTTATATTAATTCCTTTTGAAATTGTATTGAATTTATGGACTAACTTTGTGAAAATCAACATCTTTATAATAGTGACCCTTTATATCCAAAAGTATATGTTTTCCATTTCTTCTATTTTCCTGTATATGTATGTTTAAAATAATTTTTTACTGTGGTAAAATACGTATAACATAAAGTTTACCATCTTAACCATTCTTAAGTATACAGCTCAGTGGTATTAAATACATTCACATTATTGTGTAACTATCTCCGCCATCTACCCACATAACTCTTTTCATCTTGTAAAACTGAAACCCTGTACCCACGAAGTGATGTCTCCATTCTCCCCTCCTCTAGCCCTACCATCCACCATTATGCTTTGTGTCTTTATGATGATTTTGACTAGTCTAAGTTCCTCATGTAAGTGGAGTCATACAGTGTTTGTCTTTTTATGACTGGCTTATTTCAGTAGCGTAATATCCTCAAAGTTTATTCATGTTAGTGTCTTGTAGAATTTCCTGTCTCTTTAAAGTTGAATAACATTCCATTGTATGTATATACCATATTTCACTTAGCCATTGATCATATAGTAATTCTATGTTTAATTTTTTGAGGAACATGATACTGTTTTCTGTAGTGGCTGTACCATTTTACATTTCCACCAGTGGGGCACAGGGTTCAGTTTTTCTATATCTTCACCAGCACTTGGGGTGTGGTGTGTGTGTGTGTGTGTGTGTGTGTGTGTGTGTGTGTGTGTGTGTGTGTATGTTTGATTTTTGGATAGTAGCCATCCTAATTGGTATGTAGTAGTGTCTTTTCATACTTCTGATTTGCATTTCTCTAATAATTAGTGATATTGAGCATCTTTTCATGTGCTTACTACTCATTTGTATGTCTTCTTTGGAGAAATGTCAATTTAAGTCTTTTGCACATTTCTTAATTGGTTCATTTCCTTTTTGTTGTTGAGTGTTAGGAGTTTTCTGTATATTCTGGATGTTAATCTTTTATCAGATATATGACTTACAAATATTTGGTCTTATACTGTGGGTTGCCTTTTTATTCTGTTGATAGTATCCTTGAATGCACAGCATTTAAAAATTTTTATGAAATCCAATTTTTCCTGTGTTTCCTTTTTGTTATTTGCACCTTTCCTGTCATATCCAAGAAATCATTGCCAAATCCAATTTTGTGAATCTTATGACCTGTTTCTTCTTGTAAGTGTATAATTGTTTTAGATCTTATATTTAGGTTCTTAATCCATTTTTGAGTTAATTTTTGTGTATGGTTTCAGGTAATGATCCACATTCATGCTTTTGCATGTGAATATCTAGCTTTTCCAGTATCATTTGTTGAAAAGACTGCTTTTTTACCATGGAGTGGCCTTGGTACCCTTGTTGAATTGAGCGTATATGTGAGGGTTTATTTCTGGGCTCTGTAGTCTATTCCATTGGTCTAATGTGTTTTTTCCTCATGCCCATACCGCACAGTTTTGATTACTGTCGCTTTGTAATAAGTTTTGAAATTAGGAGTCCTCCACTTTTGTTCTTTTTCAAGATTGTTTTGGCTGTTCAGGGTCCCTTGAGATTCCATATGATTTTTAGAATGGATTTTTCTGTTTCTACATGAAACAATATTAGAATTTTGATAGGGATTGCATTTGAAGTAGATCACTTCAGGTAGTATTGACATTCTAATAATGTTAAGTATTCCTATCCATGAACATGCGATATGAGTCCATTTATTTGTATCTTTTAAAATTTCTTTCAGTAATGTTTTGTAGTTCTCACTGTGTAAGCCTTTAACTTGTTTGGTTGAGATAATTCCTAAGTATTTTATTCTTTTTGATGCTTTTATAAATGGAAATGATTTTATAATTTCCTTTTCAGATTATTTTTCTTTGTGTATAGAAATACACCTGATTTTTGTGCATTGACTTCATGTCTTGCTACTTCACTGAATTCATTTATTAGTTCTAACAGGTTCTTTTTGGAATCTTTAGTGTTTTCTACACATTAGATCATATCATTTGCAAAAAAGATAATTTTACTTCTTCTTTTCCAGTTTGGATGCCTTTTGTGTCTTTTTCTTGCATAGTAGCTCTGGCTAGAACTTCTAGTACTATGTTGAATAAAAATGATGAAAGTGGGCATCCTTGCCTTGTTCTTGATCTTTGATTAAATGTTTTCAGTCTTTCACCATTGAGTATGATGCTCGCTGTGTGTTTTTTGTATTGGATTTTATTATGTTGAGGTGTTTTCTTTCTATTCCTGTTGAGTGTTTTTATCATGTAAGTGTGTTGAATTTGTCAAATGCTTTTTTTCTTTTTTGCATCAATTGAGATGGTGATGTGTGTGTGTGTGGTTTTTTTTTTCATGCTGTTGATGTGGCATATACACTGATTGATTTTTCTTTGTTGAACTTTCTTGCATTCCAGGAATAAATCCCACTTGGTCATGATGCATAATCCTTTATATGCTGCTGAAATCTGTTTGCTACTATTTTTTTTTTTTTGAGGATTTTTGTAACAATGTTCATAAGGAATATTGGTCTGTAGTTTCCTTTTTTTATAGTGTCTTTGTATGGCTTTGGTATCAGGGTAATGCTGGCCTCATAAAACAAGTTAGGAAGTTTTTCTTTCTCTTTAAAGTTTTGGAGAAGTTTACTAAAGTTTGGTATTAGTTCGTCTTTGTATGTTTGGTAGAATTCATCAGGGATTTTCTTTGTTGGGAGATTTTTGATTAATTATTCAATGTCCTTACTAGTTATACGTCTATTCATATTTTTTTTCATTATGATTTACTCTTGATAGGTTTTATGTTTTTAGGAATTTTTCCATTTCATCTACATTATCGTAATTTATTGGCATACTATTCTTTTAGTACTTTCTTGTAAACCTTTTTACTTCCTTTGAATTTGTAGCAACGTCCCCACTTTTTTTTCTGATGGTAGTAATTTCAGTCCTCTCTCTCTCTCTCTCTCTCTCTCTCTCTCTCTCTCTCTCTCTCTC
>NW_021697680.1:0-33758 GCF_005190385.1 Monodon monoceros | reverse complement strand
CATGGTTTCACTGAAATTTATGAGAGCTGAAAGAAAGACGATCGACTATTTATGCCTGTATGACCAGCAAAGTTCTGGGTGCGAAACTGAATGAGGACCTTGCTGAGAAGATCTGTAGACAGCGGGTGTGCCTGTCTATGTAAGGACTATGATGTTAAGTGGAATTTATTTTTATAGGGTTATGGAAGCACGTTGCTGAAGAGGACATCAAGAGGTTATCTGGTTTAAATCTACACTTTTGGTCAAGCATAGCTAACATTCAAGCCTTCATTTTATTCTTTTGAATATGTATGTTTGAAATATACTAACTCTTGTACATTATCTAAATGAGTTAACCTTTAATGCCATCCAGCAATGAAACAACCACTACACACCTATTAGAATGGCTAAAATTTTTAAATGCATGCCATTCAACAGCAGATGGAGAGTAAGAAATGCAATTGTAGTTTCTTGCTGCTTTCAAATAAACTGTTCATCCCTGTTGAGTGAATTAAATATATGCAGTTTTAAATGTTTCAGAAATAGCAAGATCACCTTTACAGTGATACTTGGCAACATGAAGTTTTTTGTCATTTCAAACTGAAATTGCCAGTTTTGCCTTTAAAATAAAACCTAGATTATTGGTAAGAAAATTGAGGGGCCTATCAGGTAAAGAACACCAGAATCACTTAAAATTGCTAGACCAGCTTTTCTTAAGCCCCCCCTTTTTAAAGTTGATCCTCATACTATTTTTTCAGATTCTCAGGTAGTCTAGAGGGCAGATTTATGTAATACACCTTCAGTTATTGCAAACTCAAAAAATGATTTAAGATTCCGTTTATATAATCTTGCCTGCCCTCCAGAAGGTGCCCTAATTTATTCTCTCAGCAGCAGAGATGAGGAGGACATTGGTATGGTTGGTAGGTGCACGGACTGTGGAATCAAAAGACCCCTACGTCCAAATCCTGGTGCTGCCGCGTAACTGCGTGGCATTGGCAAATTATTTATCATCTCTAAGCATCGGTTTTCTTTTCTGGAACGTAGGAATCATGATAATACCTGCTTCATAGGTAGGCATTTAGTAAGAACTCAAACACTAGTTGTTATTATTACTGGAAAAGATGAATGATTTGACCTGAATCACACAGCAAAGCATGACTTGACCACTCAGGTGTATTTGATTCCAAAGCCTGTACACATACCAACCGTATTAAAGCCCTCATCTCCCCCACTCCCATTCCCGATACCCTCATCAGGAGGATGCTAGTGAGATTATTGAACTATATGAGCATTTTAGGTTGCTTTGAATATATATTTAGGAAAGAAAATTGATTTATATTTTTGGCATTGGGTTTATTTAAATTGTTTTATTGTTGCATTTTTTTTAATGCTCATATGATTGGCAAAAATGCTGCCACCACCACCTTTAAGAGTTTTCTGTAGCATATTTTGTGAAGTGTCAAAAAGATTGAAGTGCAAAGGGGGATACTTTATTTTTCGATTTTAAAATGATTTTTTGTCCTGTAATTTTTCAAGATTGAAAATTTTTCCAGTATTTTATTATAAAAATTTTCAGACATATTGCCACACAGAAAAAATTTTATTGTAAGCGTCCATATAACTCACTACCTAGATTCTGTCTACCATTAGCAATTTACTGTACTTGCTTTATCACTTAACTTACGTCTGTTATTGAAACCTTAAGAAATAACCAATACACAACAACAAAAAGTCATTTATATTTCCATCACCTAAAGATAACCGTTGTTAACATTTTAGTAATTTCATACATGCTTACACATCTAAAAATATGTGTATTTCTTTTTTAAAATAATACGGGAATTTAGCCATTCCATTAGCTCATTATATTGTGGACATCCTTTTGTGGTAATAGGCTTACATGTGAATGATTATTTTGAAAGACTATATAATAGTCCGTGTTTAAATATACCATAGTTTGCTTGATCGTTTTTTGTTGAGCATTTAGTTTGATTCTAATTTTTCATTATTCTAGACTTTATCCTAGTACTTCCAATAAAATGTTGAAGAGGAATCATGGGAGGAGACATCCTTGCCTTGTTCTTGATCTCAGTGGGAAAGCTTTTAGTTTCTCACCATTCATTTTGATATTAACTGTAGATTTTTTTTTTAGATGTTCTTTACCAAGTTTTATCAAGTTCTATTCTTTGTTTACTGAGAGGTTTTTTTTTTATCATAAATAGGTGAACTTTTTCATGTGGTTTTTCTGCAACTATTCATATGATCATGTGATTTTTCTTCCTTAGCCTGTTGATGTGATGGATTACATTAATTGATTTTTATATGGAACCAGCCTTGCATACATGGGATAAATCCCACTTGCTTGTGGTGTATACTTTTTTTAATATCAGTACATTGTTGGATTCAACTTGCTAACATTTAGTTGAGGATTTTTACATCTGTGTTCATGAGAGATATTACCTATAGTTTTCTTTTCTTGTAATGTCTTGGTCTGGTTTTGGTATTAGGGTAATGATGGCTTCATAGAATGAGTTTGGAAGTATTTTCTCTGCTTCTATCTTCTGGAAGAGATTATAGAGAATTGGTATGATTTCCTCCTTAAATGTTTGGTAGAATTCATCAGTGTACCCATCTGGGCCTGATGCTTTCTGTTTTGGAAGATTATTAATTATTGATTCAATTTCTTTAATAGACATAGGCCTATTTAGGTTGTCCTTTGTGTGAGTTTTGGCAGATTGTATCTTTCAAGGGCTTGGTCTGTTTCATCTAGGTTATTGAATTGTGGATATAGTATTCCTTGGTTTATTTTATTCCTTTATTATCCTTTTGATGTCCATGGGATTTGTAGTGATGTCCTCTCTTTAATTTCTGATATTAGTAATTTGTGTCTTCTTTTTTCCTTGGTTTGCCCTGTTAGAAACTTGGTTGTATTGATCTTTCCAAAGAATCAGCTTTTAGTTTTTTTGTTTTTTCTCTATTGATCTTCTGTTTTGAAATTCATTGATTTCTACCGAATTTTATTGCTTATTTTCTTTTGCTTTCTTTGGATTTAATTTGCTCTTCATTTTCTAAAGTGGAAGCTTAGATTATTGGTTTTAGATTTTTTTTTTTTTACCTAATATATGCATTCAGTGCTATAAATTTACCTTTAAGCACTGTTACTTGTTGCCTCCCACAAATTTTGGTAAGCTGTGTGTTTATGTTCATTTAATTCAGAGTGTTTTAAAATTTCCCTGCGATTTCTTCTTTGACCTGTGTGTTTTTTAGAATTGTGTCGTTTAATTTCCAAGTATTTTGGATTTTCCAGCTACCTTTCCTGTTAAAGATTTCTCACATAATTCCATTGTGACCTGAAAACATATATTGTATGATTTCTATACTTTTTAATTTGTTAAGGTGTCATTTATGGCCCATAATGTTGTCTATCTTGGTGACTGTGCCATGTGAAATTGAGAAGAATGTGTATTCTGCTGTTATTGGATTAAGTAGCCTATAAATATCAATTATATCTGATTGCCTGTCTGCCTGCTGATCTGTCCATTTCTGGTAGAGGAGTGTTGAAGTCACCCAACAGTAATAGTGGATTCATCTGCTTCTCCTTGCAGTTCTGTCAGTTTTTGCCTCACATGTTTTGATGCTCTGTTGTTAGATGCATGTACTTTTAAGGATCATAATGCTCTCTTGCTGGAGAATTGACCCCTTATGTAACACTCTTATGAAGCATTATGTAAATACTCTTTATCCTTGATAATTTTCCTTGCTCTGAAATCTGCTCTCTCTGAAATTAATATAGATACTTATGTTTTCCTTAGATTTGTGTTAGATGGTATATCTTTCTCCACCCCTTTACTTTTAATCTATATGTGTTTTTATATTTAAAGTGGGTTTCTTGGAGACAACATATTATTTTTTTGTCCCCCCGACAATCTGTCTTTTAATTGATATATTTAGGTCATTGATGCTTAAAGTGATTATTGATATACTTGAATTAATAGCTACCATGTTTGATACTGTTTTCTATTTGTTACCCTTATTTTTTGTTTCTGTTTTTGTCTTCCACCCTTTTCTGCCTTTTGTGTGTATTATAAAGTTGAGTACTTTATAATAAATTACTCCATTTTCTCTCCTTTCTTAACATAACAGTTATGCTTCTTTTTTAGTGATTGCCCTAGAGCTTGCAATATACATTTACAACTGATCCAAGTCCACTTTCAAATAACACTATACCACTTTACAAGTTATGCAAGTACCTTATAATACAAAATAGTCCTAATGCTTCCCTCCCCTCCCTTCTGTCGTTGCTGTCATTCATTTCACTTATCCTCATGCATATGTCTGTGCATACATAGTTGAATACAGTGTTGCTGTTATTTTTTTTTAATATTTATTTATTTATTTTTTGACTGTGTCAGGTCTTAGTTGCAACACATGGGATCTTTCGTTGCAGCATTGCCGGCTCTTCGTTGCAGTGTGCGGGCTTCTCTCTAGTTGTGACGCCCGTGGGCTCTGTAGCTGTGGCACGCTTGCTCTCTATTTGTGGCATGCTTGCTCTCTAGTTGTGGCACACAGGCTTAGTTGCCCTGCGGCATGTGGGATCTTAGTTCTCCAACCAGGGATCGAACCGGCATCCCCTGAATTGCAAGACGGATTCTTAACCACTGGACCACCAGGGAAGTCCCGCTGTTATTATTTTTAACAAACTATTGTCTGTTAGCACAATTAAGAGTAAGAAAAATAAAGATTTTATTTTACTTTCTTATTCCGTCTCTAATGCTTTTCCTTTCTTTGTGTACATCTGAGTCTCTAATCTCTGTCATTTTCCTTCTCGCTAAAGAACTCCTTTTAGCACTTCTTTCAAGACAGGTCTGTTGGCAACAAGTTCTCTAGACTTCGGTTTGTCTGAGAAAGTCTTTATTTTGTCTTCACTTTAAAGAGTACCTAGGTTGATGGTTTTTTCTTTTCAACACGTTAAAATATTTCACTCTATTCTCTTCTTGTTTGGATGGTTTCTGAGGAGAAGTTGGATATAATTATAAGCTTTGTTCCTCTATAGGTAAGCGGTTTCCCACCCTCCTCTGGCTTCTTTTGAGATTTTTTTTCTTTATGTTTGATTTTCTGCAATTTGAATATAGTATGTCCAGCTAGATATAACTTTTTGTGTATTTATCCTGATTGAGTTTTCTAGATCTGTGGTTTTGTGTCTGACATTGACTTGGGGAAATTCTCAGTCGTTATTGCTTCAGATATTGCTTCTGTTCCTTTGTCTTCTTCTGGTATTGCCATTATACAGTGTTACACTTTTTATAGTTGTCCCACAGTGCTTAGACATTCTGTTCTGTGTGCTTTTTTTCCCCAGTATTTTTTCTCTTTGCATTTCAGTTTTGAAAGTTTCTCTTGACGTTTCCTCAAGTTCAAGGTTTCTTTTCTCAGCCATGTCTAGTCTGCTAATGAGCCCATCAACGATATTCTTCATTTCTGTTGACAGTGTGTGTTTGATCTGTAGCATTACTTTTTTATTCGTTCTTAGAATTTCTCTCTGCTTGTGTTAGCCATTGTTTCTTACTTTTTCCATTAGAATCCTTAGCATATTAATCATGGTTCTTTTTCATGGCCTGGTAATTTTAGCATCCCTGCCATATCTAAGTCTGCTTCTGATGCTTTTCTGTGTCTTCAAAATGTGTTTTTTCCTTTTAGTAAGAGTAATTTTTTGTTGAAAGCTGAACGTGATGACTGGATGTAAGGAGCTGTGGTTAATAGGCCTTTAGTAGTATAGTGGTTAAGTTGTGCATTCTATAGTCCTGTGATGATTAGGTCTCTGTCTTTCAGTGAGCCTGTGTCCTTGGGCTGTGAACTTCAGAAGTGCTTCTTAGTAGTTCCAGCTCCTCACCCTCCCACCCCCACTTAAGATGGGACAGGATGGATGGTGGGGCTGTAATTGGGTATTTCCCTTCTCCCAAGTTGGCTAGACTCTGATAAAACCCCAATAGATTAGGCTCTGGTAAAATAGTTTCTCTTGAAGTCAGCCTTTGTTAAGAAGAGCAAAATGTTACGGAGTATTTAAAAATGGCTATTTTTCTCCTCTCCAGAAGCAGGAGGGGATTTTTGTCCAGTATTCACTATGAAAACCTGGTTAGAGCTTCTGGAGGTAAAACACACAAAAAGCATGGTGGCCCCCCTTGAAGATTTTAGGCTAGTCCTTGAACCTCCAGTGATTGATCAGTTACAGTTTAGGTTTTCTTCCTCCCCACCCCTCACTCCCTTCCCTTGGTGGTTTCTGCTCTGATAAATTGAGATTCTCTGATTTGGCTGTCTCTCCAATTTGAGGGCAGTGGTTTGCCCTTTGGCTTCACTTTTCTGATAAATCTAAGAATAGTTGTTATTTTTTCAGTTTGTTCAGCTTTTATTTGTTGTTGTGACAGTGTGGGACCTTCTAAGCTCCTTACATGCTGGACCAGAAACTAGAAGTCTCCTTTACTTTTTTTTTTTTTTTTTATAAATTTATTTATTTTTGGCTGTGTTGGGTCTTTGTTGCTGCTTGTGGGCTTTCTCTAGTTGTGGCAAGCAGGAGCTACCTTTTTTTTTTTTTTTTTTTTTTTTTTTGCGGTACACGGGCCTCTCACTGTTGTGGCCTCTCCCGTTGCGGAGCCCAGGCTCCGGACGCTCAGGCTCAGCGGCCATGGCTCACGGGCCCAGCCGCTCCGCGGCATGTGGGATCTTCCCGGACCGGGGCACGAACCCACGTCCCCTGCATTGGCAGGCGGACTCTCAACCACTGCGCCACCAGGGAAGCCCTCCTTTACTTTTAAATAACACATTTGAACAGGTATTTATTTTTCCAACCAGATAAAACAGTCTACTCACACACACACATAACTAGTATCCTTTTATTGCCCAGCTCTCATTTGTTTCAGTTTGTAACTTTGGGTATAGATTATCATTATTAATAAGATATTATTCTTGAAAATACAAAAAGTTATTTGTTACATTGATAACAACCATAACAATAATTATTTAAATTTAAGACCAATCATTTTTATTACTTTCATTAATTACAGCTTTTTCTTGCTTTCCCTCCTTGCCTCCTATATACTCTTCTTTCTTGTGTGCTTTTTTTCTCATGCATTATTGGTTGACTAATGACTTGTTGGCCAATGATAATGCTCCAGAGCATGCTTTGAGACCTGGTTTCTTGTCTACTTTTGCCCTTGCAATAGATCAAGGAAGCAAACCTGGGATTTCAAAAAATAAAAGTATTGGACTTCCCTGGTGATGCAGTGATTAAGAATCCGCCTGCCAATGCAGGACACACGGGTCCAAGCCCTGGTCCGGGAAGATCCCACGTGCCACGGAGCAGCTAAGCTCGTGCGCCACAACAACTGAGCCTGTGCTCTAGAGCCCGCGGACCATGACTACTGAGCCTGTGCTCTGCAAGAAGAGGAGCCACCCCAATGAGAAGCCCAAGCACTGCAACAAAGAGTAGCCCCTGCTCGACGCAACCAGAGAAAACCCGCACACAGCAACGAAGACCCAATGCAGCCAAAAATAAATAAATAAATTTATTTTAAAATAATAATAAATAAAAGTATTATCTGTTACTATAACACTGACCAGGTGGTTCAGTTCAATTGTTTACCTTTGGTGGTGAGTTATAATGAGGACTATAGTCAACCAGTTGGTAATTCTTTTTTTTAATAAATTTATTTATTTTATTATTTTTGGCTGTGTTGGGTCTTCGTTCCTGCTCACGGGCTTTCTCTAGTTGAGGAGAACGGGGGCTATTCTTTTTTTGGGGGGGGGGCTATTCTTCATTGCAGTGTGCGGGCTTCTCATTGCAGTAACTTCTCTTGTTGCAGAGCAGGGGCTCTATGCACACGGGCTTCAGTAGTTGCAGCACGTGGGCTCAATAGTTGTGGCTTGCAGGCTCTAGAGCATAAGCTCAGTAGTTGTGCACACGGGCTTATTTGCTCCGTGGCATGTGGGACCTTCCCAGACCAGGGCTCGAACCTGTGTCCCCTGCATTAGCAGGTGGATTCTGAACCACTGTGCCACCAGGGAAGCCCCAGTTGGTAATTATTTATAAGAAAAATACTAGAGTCATTACATGTTTGATAAAAATTTTTTTCTTCACACATGAATGGTTTGCCTAATTATTAGACTCCTTGAATAATCGTTTTCCTCAGGACTCTTGACTTCAGGCATTGGGTGTTATAGAGGAAAAGTCTGGTATCAAAACAATTTTCACCTATGTAAACACATGAAAACTTTTCTTCTTATTCTTGGCGCAGAGATGTCACTGGAGTATGCCTCCTATTTGGCAAGCCCTTTTGGTATGGAGATTCATATCTTTTCTTCTTCAATTATTACCCCATCTTCATCAGTTTCATTTTTTTCTGCTGAAACTCCTATGACATTATATTCCCTTATCTTTTTTTTAATTTATTTTTTATTTTTATTTATTTATTTTTGGCTGCATTGGGTCTTCATTGCTGAGCACAAGCTTTCTCTAGTTGTGGCGAGTGGGGGCTACTTTTCTTTGCGATGTGCAGGCTTCTCATTGCAGTAGCTTCTCTTGTTGTGGAGCATGGCCTCTGGGTGTGCGGGCTTCAGTAGTTGTGGCATGTGGGCTCAGTAGTTGTGGCGCACGGCTTAGTTGCTCCGTGGCACGTGGGATCTTCCCAGACTAGGGATCAAACCCATCTCCCCTGCGCTGGCAGGCGGATTCTTAACCACTGCACCACCAGGGAAGCCCCCCTTATCTTTTGTGATAATTTTGATCTCTGCGTTTTTACTCTGTGTGCTGGGAGAATTCTTCAAATTTTGGCCTTCTGTGTCTCTAGTTTTCTGCTGTATCCGGTTAACCATTGATTGCCTTTTTAGGGTTATTAGTTTGTTAATAATAATGGTGATGTTATTTAAGAACTGTTTTCTGACTTCACATTGCTCTGTATTTGTGACAGCTTGCCTTTTTTTTTTTTTTCTAATTGTAACATCTTGAATCTTACTGAATAAGAATTAGTTTTTTCTTGGAATAACCTTGTTTCTTAAATCATCAGATTGGTTCCCTTTTTTTGAACTAGTATCTTTCCATATGTTTCACTTTTCTCTGAGTACTCATTTTTAGAGTGAAGTCTGAGTTTGTTTGTTAGTTAATAACTGAAATAAATACTTCTGATGATTATGAATCTTCTCCTTAGAAACAGTCTCTTCTTCTTGACAATAGCTTCTCCAGCTCATCTGCCTCAGCAGTGACCCATACTAAACCAGCCTGCCAAGCTCGCTCCTTATAAACTGATTCATCTTACAGGACCCCTGTTCCCCATACCCTACAAGGTTAGAGTTCTGCTGACTGTTTAACCTCTGCTTCATGCATGCAGAGTTTAGTAGGACTGTGTATGTGTGTGTCAGGGGCGTTTACAGGGAGTGTGTCGGGGCGCTGGGCAGAGATTCCTTTCCTCACAGGTTTCACTTCTTGTTGATTCTTTTCCATTCACTCCACTCTTATCTGCCCAGTAGTTTGCTAAGATTCAGTGTTTCCTTATGTGTTGGTTATTACAGAAGGAAATTAAGACTGAGGGAGTCAAGCATAATAAATACACCTATCCATCTATTAATAGAATGTCTTAAAAGATGTTTTTCCCCCTTGAGTTCTAAAATTGTATCAAAATAATATTTGTTCATGGTACATGGCTCAAAAATAAAATAGGACTGGAAGACTTTGAATGAAAAGAAATATTCCTTAAGTAAAAAAAACACCCAGTAGGTAATATCTTATTTCTTGCTTCACACTTTCACTGTCTCACTGTAGGTGTTGCTAAATAGAATTTTTTTTATTGAAAATCACTGTTGCGGGCTTCCCTGGTGGCGCAGTGGTTGAGAGTCCGCCTGCCGATGCAGGGGACACGGGTTCGTGCCCCGGTCCAGGAAGATCCCACATGCCACGGAGCGGCTGGGCCCGTGAGCCATGGCCACTGAGCCTGTGCGTCCGGAGCCTGTGCTCCGCAACAGGAGAGGCCACAACAGTGAGAGGCCCACGTACCAAAAAAAAAAAAAAAGAAAGAAAGAAAATCACTGTTGCTTAAAATTAAGAGTATTATTATCAATATTATGGATATAAGTCTGATACCAGTTTGGTTCTTATTCCTCTGGAGATAACCTATTTTTTCTCTCTCTTTACCCCTGAGGTTTTGAAGTATCTCATTGATTTGTCTGTAATTTCTATTAATTAAATATTAGAACCTCTAGACTGAGCCTTTACTCTTATTCTTTTTTGGTCATATTTTTCATCTCCTTGTTTTCTTTTATATGTTTTGGGAAGTTTCATTGACTTACCTTCTAACTCTTCTAATCAGTGTTTTATTTCAGCAGTCATATTTTTAAGGTCTAAGATATCATTTTTATTGTTTGCTTTTACATACATTTTGTGCTTGTTTAGCTTCTCTAATTTCTTTAAAGGATAACTAATTTTCCCCAAGTTTTCTTCTGTTTCTCGAATTTTTCTTTTGACCAGAGCCAATTTTCATTAACTTATTTTGATCTTTCTTTTGGCAACTTTCCTTGTATGTCTCGTGACCCATGGTTGTCTCATCACAGTTAGGGCTGAGGCAGTAGCAGCACTGAGTGGGAGCTCTGTGTAAATGGGTGGGTATATAGAGTGACCTGGAGGGAAGTGGAGGGAAGTGGAGCAGTTGTGCCAGGACCTTTCTAAAAGAGTGCCACAATAGGAGGGATTTATTCTGGGGATGTGTATAGACATATAAGCTACAGTAGTTCTTTCCAGTTTTTCTGTTTTTCTGCTTCGATTAGAGCCCTCAGAGTTGTCTGGGTGATAGATGCCTGGGTCCAGACCATTCTCCATGTATGGGGATAGTTGTTTGGTATTTAGACCTTTGGCTTTCAGGACCCCTTCTCACTCTCTGTGTTCCTGCCATATCCTATCCTTGAATCTCTCCGGAGTCTGGAAGCTAAGCTGGCTTCTTTTGCTTTTCTTCATCTTTCAACCCTCATTCATCACTTTGCACATTCTTGGAATTTTTTTTGAAATCTCCTTTCTTCCAGTTCCTCCTTTCCAGTCATATTCCTCTACTTCCATTTTAACGAGGTCTTAGGAGAAAGAAGTGTTACTATGGTTAGTCAGTATACCACTACAGGCACACCTCGGAGGTGTTGTGGATTTGATTCTGGACCATGCAGTAAAGCAAATAGCACAGTAGAGCGAGTCACACAAATTTTTGGTTTCCCAGTGCATGTAAAAGTTATATTTATACTATACTGTAGTCTGTTAAGTGTACAGTGGCATTGTGCCTAAAAAAGCAATGTACATGCCTTAAATATTTTATTGCTAAAAGATGCTAACCATCTGAGCCTTCAGCGAGTTGCAGAAGTAACATCAAAGGTCACAGATCACCATAACAAATATAATAATAATGAAAAAGTTTGTAATATTTTGAGAATTACCAAAATGTGACACAGAGACACAAAGTGAGCAAATGCTCTTGAAAAATGGTACTGATAGGCTTGCTTGACGCAGGGTTGCCAACAAAGCTTCAGTTTGTAAAGAAAACACATCTGCAAAGCACAATAAAACAAGGTGTGCCTGCACGTTAACAAGTTTTAAAATTATTTTTAGGGGGCTTCCCTGGTGGCGTGGTGGTTGAGAGTCCGCCTGCCGATGCAGGGGACACGGGTTCGTGCCCCGGTCCAGGAGGATCCCACATGCAGCGGAGCGGCTGGGCCCGTGAGCCATGGCCGCTAAGCCTGCGTGTCCAGAGCCTGTGCTCCGCAACGGGAGAGGCCACGGCAGTGAGAAGCCCGCATACCGAAAAAAAAAATTATTTTTAGAATTATATCTCCTCTTTGCCTTTGACTCTGAAGTAATGCTATAAATATTTTTATTTGTTTAAGCTAATCATCTAAGATGCTAAATAGGAGTATCTTTCTTTCAATAGATATATCCCCCATCAAAAATAACGCAGGTAGGGCTTCCCTGGTGGCGCAGTGGTTGGGAGTCTGCCTGCCGATGCAGGGGACACGGGTTCGTGCCCTGGTCCGGGGGGATCCCACGTGCCGTGGAGCGGCTGGGCCCGTGAGCCATGGCCGCTGAGCCTGCACGTCCGGAGCCTGTGCTCCGTGACAGGAGAGGCCGCGGCAGTGAGAGGCCCGCGTACTGCAAAATAAAAATAAAATAAAATAACGCAGGTAGGTCATGTGTTTATAAATTAAATCATTTTTATTTATGATTTATCTTAAACACTAGCAGCTTTTTAAAAGAATCACTTTTTAAATCAAGGAATTGATTTTTTTTTTATTTTAAGATTATTAGGAGAACCGAATTTAAAGGTTAGCTCTCTTACTGCAAATAACTACTCCTAAATTATCTTTCAGCTGTTGTTTTTAAACATTGGAATTTAAAAAAAGATATTTTTTTACTCAATTTATCTGTCTACATTATCACACATAATTGAATGCTACACATTGATAAATAGTTAATTCAGTGGTCTAATGTGGAGATTAGAATCTGCCCAGTTAGAGACTATAGTACTGTATTTGAGCTGGTTTCTATTGGAAACCTGAGTAGAGACTGAATTACTGGGATAGGAGCCAGTTGCCTTCTGCTAAATGAATTGATTCCAGATGACTCTTCCAAAACAGATGTATTTGCTTTCCCATCCAGCTCCACATTCCAGGAAAGGATTTTTAGTCATCAGGAAGTATATTCCGTTGACTCCAATACAGTTCACAGTGGCTTCAGCAAATACTAAGTGCAATCCTTGCCTCTAGAGACTCCTCAGTCTTTAAACTACCAACAGCCACTGGACCTGGACAGGTCTAACTTATCTGGCTAAAGTGCCACGTAACAGCTTCCTCTTAATTCAGTGAACTTACAAACGCAAACTGCCTAGTGCAGAGCTTGCTACACAGGAAGTAAATTTAAGGATTCTGATTCTAACTTATCTCCAAGGGACCCCATGTGGCTCAGTATTAAAGCTAAGTTTCCAGGTTAAATCACAATAAATGTAACTTGATTATATTTAGTTACACTGACTAATTAATAGACACGTACTTAGACTTAAAAAAAAATAAAACTTGCCATATGCTGTTTTCAAACACAGTAATACTGAATGACTAAGAATGAACGGCTGGAAAAAGATATATCAGGCAAATACTAACCATAAGAAAACTGAGATAGTAACTATAATATCAGGCAAAACAGAGTTTAGGTGAAAAACATTAAAGGGACAAGAGGAACATTTAATATTGATAAAAGGAACAATCTGCCAGGACAAGATAGCAGTCATGAACTTGTGTGTACCTGGCAAGCTCTTCATCAGCATAAAGCAAAACTGACAGAGTTATGGGGAAAAGCTGACAAATCTCCAGCCATATTGAAGACTAAAACATCTCATTTAGAAACTGATAGGAAAAGCAGCAAAAAAAAAAAAAGGATTGAGTAACAATTAATAGGGTTGATCAAATAGCTATATTGAGGAATAATCTTGCATCCAAGAAGAATATGTAAATTTTTAAGCACACATGAAAGAATTATAAAAAAGTAACCCTATGTTAAGCCATAAAAGAGGTATTAAAAATCCCAGAGCATCCATAATATAGACTATAAAAGAGGTATTAAAAAGAGGTATTAAAAATACCAGAGCACCCATAATATAGACTATACATACTGTGATATAGTGCAGTAAAATTAGAAATCAATAAAAGAGCCAGCTTGACAGAGAAACATACTTGGAAACAGAAAAAAATGTTCTAAATAATCCTTGAGTTAAAGCACAAATCACAAAAACTAGTAAGCAAATAGAGCTGAACAATCATGAAAGTTCATATCATGAAACTTCATATCATGACCTATGCATGCAGCTCATTCACTTTGAGCCCTAGATGATTTTATTAGAAAGCAAAATAGACATTAAATAAACTAAGCAGTTAATTCAAGAAACTAGCATAAAAACAACAGGATACTCTCAAAGGAAGTAAAAGGATGAAAATAACAAGGAAAAGAGCATGAATTAATGGGGGAAAATAGAAATGATCAACAAAACCAAAAGTGGGTTATTTTTATTTGTCTAATAAAATAGACAAACCTCTCACTGAATCCATAAAGGAAACAAGAGAGAAGGCAACAAATAAGCAATAAAAAAGGAAATAACCACAGATATAATAGAGATTTTTAAATTAAGAGAATGCTATGAAAAGCTGCAAACAAAAAAATTTGAAAACTTCGATAAAAATTTTCTAGGAAAAACTACCCAAATTTACTTAAGAAAAATTAGAAAGCCTATATGTAGATCATTAATCCTTATAGAAATTAAGTGGTAATCGCCAATCTCCCCAGCAAAAAGATTCCAAGATCAGACGAGGTGAATTTTACCAAAACTTCCAAAAATATATATTCTTACCTTAAAGAACTATTCCAGAGAATGATAACTACACACCTCTTGTAAGGCAAGTATGATCTTGATTCAGCAAGCAGCATACTTTTTCTATAAAGGGCCAGATAATAAATACTTGAGATATAGAAGCCATATGGTCTCTGTCACAAATGTTCAACTCTGCTGTTGTAATGCGAACACCCTCATAGACAGTACTTAAATGAATTACCGTGGCTATGTTCCAGTAAAACTTCATTTACAAAAACCGATGGAAGGGCAGATTTGGCCTGTGGGCCATAGTTTGCTGACCCCTGATCTTGATACTTAAAAGTAGAAAGAACAGTAAATTCTGAACTATGAACATGGATATGAAAATCCTAAGTAAAATAACAGCAAATAGAATCTAATGCTTTGTCAAAATATCATACAACTGGGTTATCCCAAGAGTACAAGGATAGTTCAGTCTTGGAAAATATGCTTATGTAATTTACTTCAGTAAGAGTTTAAAACATAAAATTATCATCTCAGTAAATGAAGAAAAATTATTTATTAAAATTCAGTACCCTTTCATCTTAAAAACTGTCAGCAAACATAAAATAAAAGGAAATTCCTTAACTTGATAGAGTAATAAAACCTACAGCAAACATATTTTTGAAATTTTCAAAGCATTCCTATGGCAGACAGGAATAAGACAGTTATGATTGCTATCATGCTGCCATTTGTTATTGAACTGGGGTCCTAGCCACTGCAGTAAGACAAAAATAAAGATTCAAAAGGAAGAAGCAAATTGTCATTATTTGCAGATGGTGTGACCATTAATTATAAAAAACCAAAGAAACACAATAGAAACTAGTAGAACTAGTAAAAGCATTTAAAAAGGTTACAAGATAAAGGATCAGTATGCAGAAACCAGCAATGTTTCTTTAAACAAGTGATAATCAACTAGAAAATATGCAACTTTAAAAAATATACATTATTCACAATAGCAACAAAACTATACTAAAACTGAAATACCTCGCTCTAGACTAACAGAGTGCAGGATCTTTACAATAAAAATAATAAAACTTCATTAAAGGAATTTAAAAAGACCTGAATAAATGGAGAGAGTCTATTCTTGAATGAAAAAACTAAATATTGTAAAGATGTGAGTTTTTCTCAAATTAACACCAAAATTCAAAAATAAAAGTAAACATCCCCGAAGGATTTTTCAAGAGATCTGAAAAACTGATTTTTGAAATTCGTGTAGAAGAATAAAGGTGCAAAAATGGCTTTGAAGTTTTTGAAAAAGAACAGAGGCAGAGACTACCCTTCCAGGTATTAAGATAAAGCTATATTAGTTAAAACCATGTGATATTAGTACATAAATTAACAACTATATTAGTAAAACAAAGTAATATCCATGGGACTCTTCTGGCTACTTGGGAATAAATTCCCAAATTTATTTTGCTGGATCATAGAAAACATACGGGAGACTAACTTTATGCCATGGGGACGGGGACATGTTTCTTAAAAAGACATTAAACACACACACAAAGGAAAAAAGAAGTAAAATCAGCAATGTCTGGTAAAAACATGTTTAGCAAAGGACATTCAAAAGTAAAGATAAAAGACAAATGCCAGATTGGGAGAAAATATTTACCACAGAGGATAAGATATAAATAATTTCTGAAGATCATTAAGATGGTCAATGAACACATAAGAAAAATGGATAAAGAGTATAAATTCCCAGACGAAGAAATCTGAATGTTCATTAAACATAGGAAAAGTGCACGATTTCAATTTTAAAATTATGCATTATAATTTTACACTCACTATATTGACCCACAATTTTAAAAAAGCTGATAACAAGCACCAGTGTTAAAGAGGAACAAGAGGTACAAGGTACAAGAACTTGTATACTGCCTCTATACTTGGAGAATATGTCAGTTAGTTGTTGCTGTAAAACAAACTATCCCAAAATTCATTGGCTTAAAAAGTAAGTATTGGCTTCCCTGGTGGCGCAGTGGTTAAGAATCCACCTACCAATGCAGGGGACATGGGTTCGAGCCCTGGTCCGGGAAGATCCTACATGCCACGGAACAACTAAGCCCATGTGCCACAACTACTGAGACTGTGCTCTAGAGCCCGCGAGCCACAACTACTGAGCCCGTGTGCCACCACTACTGAGCCTCACTCTAGAGCCCGTGCTCCGCCACAAGAGAAGCCACCGCAGTGAGAAACCCGTGCACCACAATGAAGAGTAGCCCCCACCCTCCGCAACTAGAGAAAGCCTGCACACAGCAGCGAAGACCCAATGCAGCCAAAAATAAATAAAATAAATTAAATTTTTTTTTAAAAAAGCAAGTATTGCTCACAAGCCCATGGGTCAGCTTCTCGTGTCAGCTGGACTACTCACTTATCTATAGCCAGCTCTGCATTGAGTTGGCAGCTGTGCTGATCTTGGCTAGGCTATCTCACTTTGGAGGTCAGCTGGCTGTAGGCTGCTTTGTGATATCCTCAGCTGAGACTGGTCTTTCATCCTTTAGGAGACTAGCTCACATGGCAGTGGCAGAGTTCCAAAAGAACAAGTGGAAACTGTAAGGCCTCTTGAGGCCAAGGCTTGGAACTAGTATACCATCCTTCTGCATTTTGTTGGCCAAAGCAAGTCACAAGGCCAGGGGTGGGAAAATAGATTCTATCTCTTGATAGGAAGAACTGCAAAATTACACTTCAAAGGATATGGGTACAGGGAGTTAGTTCCCTGGTGGTCCAGTGGTTAGGACTCCGCACTTTCACTGCTGAGGGCAGTGAAACTAAACTAAGATCCCACGAGCTGTGCGGCACAGTCGGGGGAAAAAAAGGACATGGATACAGGGAGAGAATTGCAGCCATTTCTGCAGCTGATCTACTGCAGAGAGCAACGTGATAATAAGTGGGAAAATTGGAGGTACTTTTACCCTGTGATTCAGAAATTTGACATTTAGTTATAGATCTTGAAGAAACTCCCACACATGGTAAGTAACAAGGATATCTGTAAGAGAAGTTCTTTTTTTGGCAATTTTTTTTTTTCGCGGTACGCGGGCCTCTCACTGCTGTGGCCTCTCCGTTGCAGAGCACAGGCTCCAGACGCGCAGGCTCAGCGGCCATGGTTCACGGGCCTAGCCGCTCCGCGGCATGTGGGAGCTTCCCGGACCGGGGCACGAACCCGTGTCCCCTGCATCAGCAGGCGGACTCTCAACCACTGTGCCACCAGGGAAGCCCGGCGATGTTTTTTATAATAGCATGACTGAATGTCTACCAACAAGTGAACAGATTAATAAATTGTGATAAATTCTTAAAATTATTGATCAAGAGTTCGAATGAATTAACTAAAACCACATGTATTAATATAGCTAAAAGTCAGAAACATGATATTGAAGAGGAAAACGTTTCAGACTTTATAATCCTTTTTTTTAATCAAGTAGAGAAGCATGCAGGAAATACTATATACCATTACTAGTGGATATATACCTAAGTAGTAGAAGTGTAAAAACATACAGTCGAATGATAAAAACCAAATTTAGGTGAGTAGTAGTTATTTACTTCTGGCAGGAGGTGGGGAATACACAAGAGGCTTCTGTTGTACTAGTAGTTTTATTTCATAAGAAAAAAAATGACATAGAATGATACGTTACTATTTGACAAAGCTGGTTAGTGACTACCTGACTACCTGAATGTTTATTTTATTATTTTCTTTACTTTTTTGATATTTGAAATATTTCATTTAAAAAGCAAAACAAAAAACCTTGGGATGGGATTTCAGTGGACTTAAAACTGTCTTCTCATCTACTTCCATCTGTCTTCACTGTGATTCTTTCCTTCTATAATTGACAAGTTTGGTGGATACCAGAAAGTTATGTGTATTGAAGACCATATATTTTTGTTCATAGGTTTCCTCATATAGACACTTGCATTAGAGTTGTTCCCCTGAGCTCCTTTTGCGCCTGGGCTTATTGCTTTAATAGAGGAAGATTTTATACTACAGCTCCCTGAATGTACAGAATTTTTCTTTTGGGATATGCAATCTTCCTCAGAGAGCTGCCATTTAAATCAAGGGAAGTAGCAGGAAGCTTTCAGATACAGGTGCCAGCATATCTGACTAAAAGTGGCTTTAACATCACTAATTATTTTTCTCACGTAAGAGGTCCAGGGGTTGGCCATTACCCTGTTGCTTCAGCAGCTCAGCCGTCAGGACTTTGGTTCACTTCTTATTGATTTTCTAGGCCTTACCCTTATGATCACAAGATGACTGTTGCAGTTCCAAGTTTCAGGTCCCCACCTGACAAGCAAGGAGGTATAGGGTTTCTTTTTGTACAGCTCTTTTTATCATGATGGGAAATCTTTTTTAGAAGCCTCCAAGGAACGTCCTCTCAGGAACCACTGACCCAGAATTGGGTCATACACAGCACCCCTAAACCTGTCACTGCAGAGGGCAGCAGAACTCCCTATGTGGTTCCAAGCGTGCCATAGCTCTCACCTGAACAGAATCTGAGTCTTACTGGTAGCAAGGAGGAAGGGAGAATTCTTGTGGACTAGACAGCCATCTGTGTCTGCCACCATATCCACCTGAGAGTGTAAAAATTGGTTTCAGAAGGTGATGGTCCACTTTATGCCCATCCGAACTAAGCAGCAAAGCCAGGGATCTTTGTGGTAGGAGATCATTTTAGGGGCAGGTTCAAAGGCCCATCACATCAGTGCCTCTGCCTAGACCTCAACTAGACACCCCGGGAGACTGCTAGAGGGAAAGAGGGGGTACTGGAGTGTCCCTGGTCAGTCCAGCCCTTTACAGATAAATATAGGTTTGGCCAAAAAGTTCGTTCGGTTTTTCCTGCAAGATGGCTGTAGTAGCACTTAGTTATCTTTAACTTCATTCAAAACAGTTTTGTTGGGACTTCCCTGGTGGTCCAGTGGTAAAGAATCTGCCTTGCAATGCAGGGGATGCAGGTTCAATCCCTGGTCAGGGAATTAAGATCCCACATGTCGTGAGGCAACTAAGCTCGTGTGCCACAACTACTGAGCTCACGTGCCTCAACTAGAGCCTGTGTGCTGCAAACTACAGAGCCTACATGCTCTGGAACCCGTGTGCCACAACTATAGAGCCCACACGCCCTGGAGCCTGTACGCCATAACTAGAGAAGAGAAAACCCGCACACCACAACTAGGGAGAAGCCCGCGCACCACAGTGAAGATCCTGCATGCCTCAACAAAGATGCCATGTGCCGCAGCTAAGACCCGACACAGCCAAAAATAAATAATAAATAAATTGTTTAAAAAAAAATTTGTTAGATTGTATTCTGACAGCTGTCATATCAGCGTGCATTTAAAAAAAAAACATCAAAATTGGTGAATTTTGTGTAGCCATTTTAATATTGAAGATGGAAGAAAAAAGCAACATTTCTGGCATATTATGCATTATTATTTCAAGAAAGGTAAAAACACAACTGAAACACAAAAAAAGATTTGTGCAGTGTATGGAGAAGGTGCTGTGACTGATTGAACGTGTCAAAAGTGGTTTGCGAAGTTTCATGCTGGAGATTTCTCACTGGACGATGCTCTGCAGTCGGGTAGACCAGTTGAAGTTGGTAGTGATCAAATCGAGACATTAACTGAGAACAATCAACGTTATACCATGGGGGAGATAGCCGACATACTCAAAATGTCCAAATCAAGCGTTGAAAATCATTTGCACCAGTTTGGTTATGTTAATTGCTTTGATGTTTGGGTTCCACATAAGCTAACCGAAAAAAACCTTCTTGACCATATTTCCACATGATTCTCTACCTAAACATAACGAAAACACTCTGTTTTTAAAACAAATTGTGATGGGCTTTGAAAAGTGGATACTGTACAATAATATGGAATGGAAGAGATCTTGGGGCAAGCGAAATGAACCACCAGCAACCACACCAAAAGCCAGTCTTCATCCAAAGAAGGTGATGTGTATATGGTGGGATTGGAAGGGAGTCCTCTATTATAAGCTCCTTCCGGAAAACCAAACGATTAATTTCAACAAGTACTGCTCCCAGTTAGACCAACTGAAAGCGGCACTTGATGAAAAGCATCCGGAATTAGTCAACAGAAAACGCATAATCTTCCATCAGGATAACGCAAGACTGCATGTTTCTTTGACGACCAGGCAAGAACTGTTACAGCTTTGCTGGGAAGTTCTGATTCATCCATCATATTCACCAGACATTGCACGTTCAGGTTTCTGTTTATTTCGGTCTTTACATAATTCTCTTAATGGAAAAAAATTCAATTCCCTGAAAGACTGTAAAAGGCATGTAGAACAGTTCTTTGCTCAAAAAGATAAGTTTTGGGAAACCCCAATAAAGATGTTAAAAAAAAAAAGTTTTGGGAAGATAGAATTACAAAGTTGCCTGAAAAATGGCAGAAGGTAGTGGAACAACATGGTGAGTACATTATTCAATAAAGTTCTTGGTGAGAATGAAAAATGTGTCTTTTATTTTTACTTAAAAACCGAAGGAACTTTTTGGCCAACCCAATACTTCCAATCTCAGTAAAACACCCCAAAAGGAAAAAAGACATTTGTGTTTTCTTCTTTTTAAAAAGTAGCCAGTTACTCAGGTAATTTTTGTCAACTAGACCTCAAGTATTAGAATTGATACTGTATACTTTGAAGTTCAAGAAAGCACTCATCTGCACATGGTTGAATAATGAAGGGCAGTAGATATTTTATTTGGAATTCTTACTACTAGCTAAGATGGGCTTTTAAATAAAGACTTCTCTGGATTAGGGGCTTTTGACAATACAGACAGAAATTGTAACTGCTTTCATATGATTTTTAGAAAAACAGGTCTATACCAGTAGCCTGACGGGACCAAACTTACATATACCCTGAATCAAATCTTATCCCCAAATGTCTGAGCCAAATATCTGTCAGATGTGACCCTGACACCTACCCCATCCTGCGTGCAAGAATCATATGAGAGGTAAAAATATCTCTCCAATTGCTTGTGGCAGCATTTGAGAGAGAGCTAGGATATGAAAGTTGGACTGTGGAAGATTGTGAAAAAGTAAAATGGTTACAGTGAGCTCTGTCTCGGAGAAACTTTGCCTATGAGGAATCTTCCTCTTATCGGCACTATGGCTTTAAAGAACTGAAATCCATTTTCTTACAAAAGAGGAGCCTCCTCCTAAGAAAACTGCTAAAGCCCAGTTTTAAAAACTGGTAAATATAGGAATATTTCTTTGCTTTTTACCATAGATAACCATTGGTAGAATCACCTTAGATAGAATTCTCCCAAGTAGATCTTCCAAGATAAAACTTGAAAGAAACATTTAAGAAATAAAACTAGTGTTGAGTTCGTGCCCCGGTCTGGGACGATCCCACATGCCGCGGAGCGGCTGGGCCCGTGAGCCATGGCTGCTGAGCCTGCGCGTCCGGAGCCCGTGCTCCGCAACGGGAGAGGCCACAAGAGTGAGAGGCCCGCGTACCGCAAAACAGAAAAAAACAAAAACAAACAAAAAAAACTAGTGTTGATTAGAAGTGATTAATTAGAAGTGAAAAGGCCAGTGTATTTCAGTGTACGGATGACAGCATTATTTGATTTACTCTAGACTATAAAAATGCATCTATTTCATTAAGAAAAATGTTTTTATACTTTGCCCAACTGCCTCTGACACAGAGTAAATCATAGATACATGTTGGTGTTGAATGCAGAAATTACTATAATTAAAAGTTTTAAGTAAATTGTATTGTCATAATATTAAGTTGATTTATGCCTTTAAAATTTGGAGATTATTTCCTTTTCTGCATTTTTGTTTTCTTTTAAGAAAAGTAAATAATTGAACAGTAACTGCTGAAGATAACTTTCTCCACTTTGCAGAAGAGAAATGTGAATGATGTCTTCTGTGAACCTCTATGAATCTTCCCTTGTGCCGCCTCCCCTCCGCCAACCCACCACGGGCCTCCTTCCCCCAAAGCCTGATGGCTCTATTCCCAGGCTCTGTCAGTGGAGGCCTGTGGCAAGAGCACAGGTGACACATCTCAGGAACTGATCTGAGCATGCTTGGGCTGCCTAGGATCAGAGTACAGCATTGGCTTTCCAGATGAGGACAGCCTGCCAGCTCGTCCCACTTGTTCAGGCAGCTTCATTGGTTAATTCATGAAGTACGGTCTAGCTAGTCTTAGCTGGCTGTGGAGTGCAATTATTTCTAAAAACTTAGAAAAGCAATTTAAATAAGAAAAGGTACACACTTCCATTGAAGTAGACCAAAAGCCACATGGGGAAAAGAATGGATGGGAAAAGAATAGGAAAAGAAATAGGCATGTTGGCAAGAGAAAGGAAAGTAATTCCTTGACAGATAATTAGCAAAAATTAATTTCAAAATATAGCTCATTTAGGAATCTAGGCCTTTAAATTGGCTTCTGTTGTTTCTATTATTGAATATCTCTAAAGAACTTTTGGAGTACTTATTTTAAATTTTTATTCATTCTGTACAAACTTATTGAGCACCTACTGTCTTTAGAAAGTATATATATATATATATATATATTTTTTTTTTTTTTTTTTTTTTTTTTTTGCAGTACGCGGGCCTCTCACTGTTGTGGCCTCTCCCGTTGCGGAGCACAGGCTCCGGATGCGCAGGCTCAGCGACCATGGCTCACGGGCCCAGCCGCTCCGCGGCATGTGGGATCTTCCCAGACCGGGGCACGAACCCGTGTCCCCTGCATCGGCAGGCAGACTCTCAACCACTGCGCCACCAGGGAAGCCCAGAAAGTATATTTGCCTTAATTTTTAATGTATTGTACAAAATAACATGGCAGTTGTAATAGAAAACAGGTTACTGCATCCCCCAGGCATTTCCAGGGAAATCTTTCCCTCACTTCTCACCCCCTCTACTCCTAGCAGAGACAGATATAAAAGGCAAAAGCTAAAAAGACTGCCTGACTCAAGCAAAGTGGATACCTCCGTAGATCAGTAACAGAGCAGAATTGCAGAACAGCAGAGGAAAGTTTCAGCCTCCATGGCCTTGCATGGCTGGTGGTTGGAGCCCTTGGAGTAAGGGGGAGGCCAAGTACCCAATGGAAAGGACACCAGGAGCTGAGACTTTTAGAAAGATATGGGCCAACAAGAGGCACATGAAAAGCTGCTCAACATCACTAATTATTAGAGAAATGCAAATCAAAACTACAATGAGGTAATCACCTCACACCGGTTAGAATGGGCGTCATCAGAAAATCTGCAAACCACAAATGCTGGAGAGGGTGTGGAGAAAAGGGAACCCTCTTGCACTGTTGGTGGGAATGTAAATTGATACAGTCACTATAGAGAACAGTATGGAGGTTCCTTAAGAAACTAAAAATAGAAATACCATATGACCCAGCAATCCCACTACTGGGCATATACCCTGAGAAAACCATAATTCAAAAAGAGTCATGTACCAAAATGTTCATTGCAGCTCTATTTACAATAGCCCGGAGATGGAAACAACCTAAATGCCCATCGACAGACAAATAGATAAAGATGTGGTACATATATACCAATGGAATAGTACTCAGCCATAAAAAGGAACAAAATTGGGTCATTTGCAGAGACCTGGATGGACGTAGAGACTGTTATACAGAGTGAAGTAAGAGAGAGAAATATATATTAATGCATATATGTGGAATCTAGAAAAATGGTACAGCTGAACCAGCTTGCAAGGCAGAAATAGAGACGCAGATGTAGAGAACAAATGTATGGACACCAAGGGGGGAAAGCGGGGTGGGGAGGTGATGGTGGGATGAACTGGGAGATTGGGATTGACATATATACACTAATATGTATAAAATAGAAAACTAATAAGAATCTACTGTATAAAAAAAAGATATGGGCCTAGGTAGGGAGAGGATGCAGATGCAGTGCACAGTAAAGGATGGGGCTCTATCTACAGTATTCACTATATGACCTTGAAGCAGGAACCCTAAATTTTCACTTTAAGACCTGGCACTGGAGAGCCTGGTGAAAGCAGCGTCACAAGTAAGCCCTTCACCAGTTGGAACGTGAATTTACTTCAGGTAAAATGAATTTTATAGCATGACCTGACAAAGAAGTTAAATATTTTCAGAATGTTCAAAACGTAAATAAAGGAATAACTTCTATTTTAAAAGAACAACAACAACAAAAATCATGGAAGGGCTTCCCTGGTGGTGCAGTGGTTAAGAATACACCTGCCAATGCAGGGGACACGGGTTCAAGCCCTGGTCCGGGAAGATCCCATATGTCACGGAGCAGCTAAGCCTGTGTGCCACAACTACTGAGCCTGTGCTCTAGAGCCCGCAAGCCACAACTACTGAGCCCACATGCCACAACTACTGAAGCCCGCACACCTAGAGCCCATGCTCTGCAACGAGAGAAGCCACCACAATGAGAAGCCCGCTCACCGCAACTAGAGAAAGCCTGCGCGCAGCAACAAAGACCCAACACAGGAATGAATGAATGAATAAATAAATAAATATTTTTTTAAATCATGGAAACAGAGCTGTATGTAATGGAAGCAGGTAGATATGTAAAGAACGAGTAAAGATGAAAAAATCAAATAAAAAGTGGACCAGAAATGGATAACTCTAACCAGGATATGGCTGAAAAGACAATTAGTAAGTTGGAATAGAGTGAAAAAGTCACCTATAATGCCTCAGAAAGACACAGATCTAAAAAAAAATACCAAAAGGCTGATGGGATAAACAGAGTATATACTACAAAGTCCTAATCACTGTGTAAAGCTGCCCCTCTCGCCTAATTCTCTGTCCATCACATGCTCTGTGCATTCCTGTCATAAAACCTATTATTTAGCAGAATTACCAGATTTTTTTTTTTAATTTTTGTCTGTGTTGGGTCTTAGTTGCAGCACACGGGATCTTTGTTGTGGCACGTGGGCTTCTCTCTAGTTGCAATGTGCAGGCTCTAGAGCACATGGGCTCTCCAGTTGAGGCATGCGGGCTCAGTTGCCCCTCAGCATGTGGGATCTTAGTTCTGTGACCAGGGATCAAACCTGCATCCCCTGCATTGGAAGGCAGACTCCTAACCACTGGACGACCAGGGAAGTCCCACCAGGTCTATGTTTTTATTGACTTATTCTTTATAAAGCTCCTGCCAGGTGCTGAGCTCTTTTCTAGTCATGCTGGGTACAGACAGCCAAGAACGAGTCAGATAAGGGTCTTGCCCTCATGGACTTTGTGTTCTAGCCTATTCATCACTATACCTCTGGCATCTACACCATTGTCTGGCTCAGATTAGGCGTTCAGGGTATATTGGTTCAATCAATGGGTAAATGAAGGAAGTAATTCATACCTCAAAATATCTTTTGTATGGCTATGGCCTTGATTATCTTTCTCTGTTTGGCCAGTTTTGCAGTGGTGAGAGAGACAGGGAAGAGATGAGAGGAATTTCTCTCCCTAGAGCATACCCTGCTGTTATCAGTCTGTGACACAGACGACACACTGGTATGACCCCCACAGACCTGGAGTCCACCTGAGCTGTGTCCTCTCGTTTTTTTACTTCTGTTTTACAAATTGGTCAAGAAGATTCAGAATGAGGGTTTCTTTGGTGGTGCAGTGCTTAAGAATCCTCCTGCCAATGCAGGGGACACGGGTTCGAGCCCTGGTCTGGGAAAATCTCACATGCCGCGGAGCAGCTAAGCCTGTGCGCCACAACTACTGAGCCTGTGCTGTAGAGCCCGCGAGCCACAACTACTGAAGCCTGTGCGCCTAGAGCCCACGCACCGCAAGGAAGAGTAGCCCCCGCTCGCTGCAACTAGAGAAAGCCCGCACACAGCAACGAAGACCCAACGCAGCCAAAAATAATAAATTTATTTTTAAAAAAAAGAAAAAGAAGATTCAGAATGAGACCAGCCAGCAATGTAAGCAATGTCAATGTATGAATCTTTCTTTTTTATTTTTCAGGCTGGAGTGAAAGGGACATTGGGAAGATTAGTCGGAATTTTTGAGGTAAGTCTGTTAAAATCTTTGGTGCAATTGGTATCATATTAATAACCACGTATATCTTCACCATGGGCCATTCAGGCTTCCGTAACAAAATACCAGAAATTGAGTGGCTTATAAACAATAGAAATTGATTTCTCATAGTTCTAGAAGCTAGGAAGTCCAAGATCAAGATGCCAGCAGATTCAGTGTCTGGTGAGGACCCACTTCCTGGTTCATAGACAGCGGTTTCTCTGTGTTCTCACATGGCAGAAGAGGGAATGTCTCTGGGGTCTCTTTTATAAGAGCACTAATTCTATTCATGAGGGTCTTCTGTCATAACCCAATCACCTCCCACTGTCCCCTACCTCCTAATACTATTACCTTGGTGGTTAGGATTTCAACATATGAATTTATGGGGGCGGGGGAGAACATAAACATTGTCCATTGCAGTCTTAATCTAGGAAAGATGTCATCTTTGTTTCACCAAGTTTTCAAAACAGTGCAGCACCAGCAGAGAATAACATGCATTCTTTTTAAAATCCCATAATCTCCTCCAATCAACTAGAATTATTTGTTAGAATTATTTTTCCCGTGTCTACCTCTCTTCCTCTCCTCCCAAGATGTGAGGAGGGGTAGATAAGTGTAGAGGAGACAGAGGAGAGTGGAAGATAAGTAGCTATAGCACAAGAGACAAACAAGGACATAGTCTGGACTAGAGATTTGGAGAAAGTAGGAAATCAGGGAATAAAGATGAGCAGGGTTAGTAGGAGGAGGGGAGATGTGTGAGATAATCAGCTTGCTCACATTGATGGGACCCCTGCCCACCACAGTCTCTTCTCTTTCTGGTGTTCTAGCTAGTTAAATTTACCTGGTGCCTTTTTCTCAAGAGGTCCCAAATCCTTTTCTCAGTATTCTTGAGAAGTTGTGCAGAAAAAAGAGGGTAAAGCCTTGGCTTTGGAAGCCCAGGCAAAGAGCTCACCCTCAGATTCAAGTGTGGCATGTTTTAAATAGGCCAGTTGGTGCTATTCCATATCTGATTGTAGGACGATAAAAAGTGAAAGGAATCCTTGGGTCTAAGCTCTCTGGACGTTTACATAATCTCAGCTCTCTAAGGAAAAACTCTCTCTGTCCCTCTTTGCCCTTCAGAACCAGGAGAGGAAGCACAGAACGTATGTCTATGTGCTCATTGTCACAGAAGTGCTGGAAGACTGGGAAGACTCAGTTAACATTGGTAAGTTATCCCCAGATGGCCTCCAAAGAGCTCCCCACAATCGGCCCTGGCCATGCCATAGGTCATTACCCACAACCGCAAATGAGAGCCTGATAAAAGAAATAACAGAAGGATGTCCATTTTTGAACTTGTGAAAGGTACTATTTTGAAATGTTTAAGAGGAAGCCAGAGTTGGGTACATAGTCAACATTTAGAAATGCGGCCCATAAAAATAAGACCTGTTGACTCTAAAACCAAATTGGATCCTCCCAAGCAGGTATTGATCAAGGCCTCCGCAATGCTAGGCCCGCTGCTGGCCATGAACCTCAGGCGGGAGCACGGCCGTGGCTGTTCCTTGCAGTGCTTATTCAAACTGTTAGAGAAAACTGTCGGTTTGGTTGTGTGAGCCCCTCCCTCCAGAGCTGTATAGGAGGTGTAGAGTGATGGGAGTAGTTTCCAGTTATATTCATGTTACCCTTCAGGTGCACGCGACTTTCTCCTAAGGAGCCATTTTCTTTGATCTCAGATCACTATTGCATGTATATGTCCTTTTTTTTTGTTTTGGCTGTGTTGGGTCTTTGTTGCTGCACATGGGCTTTCTCTAGTTGAGACAAGTGGAGGCTACTCTTTGTTGCAGTGTGCGGGCTTCTCATTGCTGTGGCTTCTCTTGTTGCGGAGCACAGGCTCTAGGCGTGTGGGCTCAGTAGTTGTGGTGCGTGGACTTAGTTACTCTGTGGCATGTGGGATCTTCCCGGACCAGGGATCAAACCCATCCATGTACCCCGCATTGGCAGGCGGATTCTTAACCACTGCGCCACCAGGGAAGTCTGTATATATGTCTTTTGACCTAAAAATTGAGGTGATTTTAATGGTTGGCTCATGGTTTAATCTTTTAGCTCTGAAGGAAAGTATATTCTAGAAAAGTGTAATATTAATTTAACTTCTGTTGTAAATTGGCAAACAGATATAATTCATTTACCAAAGCCTTTCCCTTTATTGTTAGTATATGCTTTGCCATCATGCCTCTCACATTGTTGATCTGGGCATTTCATAGCTCTTCAGCTTTTAATGGCTTTGTGTTTGGTAAGAATGCAATAAACTTAAGTATAAATAAATTCAGTGGGGGGGTATTAAAAATAGACTCCTTGACAGCCAGTGCTGGGGCCTGAAAAAGAAACAGAGGTGAGTGGTGTGGCTGGCCCTGTCTTCAGAGTACTCTGTCTGGTGGGAGTCACACACTTGTGATACTGATTTTTAAGGTACCATTGCTCTATTAATATCCAAACAGGCCTTTCACCTGTACTCCCACTGCTGAGAATTGACTCTAATGAAACAATCTGAAATATGGGAATAAGCCTATGAGCCTTCCTTCAGAGGAGCCTTTTTCAGATGAAAAATTGGGTCTTAAAATGTACAGGTCAGCAAATGTTAAGTGATCTAAGGTCCATTCATCTGATGGAACGTTAGGCAGCTGTTAAACGCATACTTATGAAAGCTCTACACCATGGGAAAGTGCTTATGAGATCGTGTTGGTGACTGAAAACAGGATATAGAATTGTATATACACTAATTAGAACTACATTAAAATATGAATTTGAAGTGAAAACAAAGATGAGGTACTGGTTTTCACCTAAAGAATTGGCAATGCCAAACAAAAGTTAACAGTGCTGGCAGGAGTGTGGTAAGACTGACATTCCAACACACAAAAGCAGGATTGGGGATCAGTACATCCTTCTGGAAAGCTGTTTGACAGTATCACAAGCCCTATAGTGTTCAAATTTTTTTTAAGTGTAGCATTATTTATAATAACTAAAATTGCAGACTGTTGATGTCCAATGATAGGGAAATGGTTAAGTGAATGACATTATATCCATGCTAGATATTACGATGTAATGCAACCATTAAATATCATACTTTTACAACAGAGAAGAATGCTTAAGAAACAATGTGAAGTGGAAAAGAAGCAATAACAACAGTAATAGTAAAGCAAACTCTTACAGCATGTACTCTGTCCCAGGTATTGTTCAAATGCTTTACATATTCGCTCTCACAACAGACTTGTGAGATAGGCATTATTTATTATCTCTATTTTATAGATGAAGAAAGTGGGGCCCAGAGAGGTTCAGTAACTTGCCCAAAGCTGTGCAGCTCATTAGAGCCATTGATGTGATTGGAGCCCAGCATATTAGCTTCAGCGTCCATGTTCGTAACAACAGCACTCCATCAGGGCCTCTGAGAATTCCGAGCACCTTAAAGCATGATCCCAATTATAGTTGCTCAAATAACTGTGTCTTTTTCAAATAAGATGAAAGAAAAGCAAATGCACTAAGGTATTAAGAGTAGTTACTTCTGGTTTATAAGATTACAGGTAATTATCTTATTTATGCTTTCTTCTGTTTTCCCAATTTTAACCAATGATCTTTTGTTATTTTTGTAAGAGAAAAAATAATGGAGGATTTTAAAACATGCATTTGAAAAAAAATTTAAATACACTGAAAAGTTAATAATGATTGTGTTGAGATTATATTTTCCTCTTTTTGAGAAAATATTTCCTTTTTTGTAGATATATCACTCTTATACAAAAATTTTAAAATAACTGATTACAAGTCAGCCATCCTGGTAATTCTGGAAGCTGATGCTCATGTCTGTTTTTGCAGGAGATGGGGTTGCTGGCGGGCTTCAGGCACTTATGTACAAGCCGAGGAAGGCCCAGAGGCCCAGGAGCTCAAGAGGAAACCACTAGCTGTGGTTCTCTTTAGAGGGCAGGTTTCACACAATTACTTTCAGCTCTTCAGTTTTCAGATTTCTTACCTGTTTTCTGCATTAGACATTTGTGTAATATTTGAAGCATATAAAGTGCTTGCATCACCCTTGTAAGAAAAGAAAATAAGGAAAAATAAACTTACATGTTTTTTAAATGTTGATAACCATCGTGGTCATTTTGTAATGTGTAGAAATATCAAATCACTATGTTGTACGCCTGGAACTAACATAGTGTTGTAGGTCAGTTATACTTCAATGTAAAAAAGGAAAGAAAAACCCTGATAACCATTGCTTCCATGTTTTTTTCTACATTTTCTCAAAAGTTTTAGGGTCAGAAACCTGCTGCTTTCCTTTTGTACTGATTTCTTTTTCTCTCTGCCTCGACAGGAAGGAAGCGGGAATGGTTTAAAATAGAAGATGCCATAAAAGTGCTGCAGTATCACAAACCGGTGCAAGCATCGTATTTTGAAACGTTGAGGCAAGGCTACTCAGCCAACAATGGCACCCCACTCGTGGCCACCACTTACTCAGTTTCCGCTCAGAGCTCGATGCCAGGCATCAGATGACTGAAGATTTCCTGTAAAAGAAATGGAAATTGGAAACTAGACTGAAGTGCAGGTCTTCCCTCTCACCCTTGCCCTTTCACCTCTCCTCACAGGCCTCCTCTTTCAAATAAGGCATGATGGGCAGCAGAGAAAGGGTTTATTGATAATGTTGCTGTTTGGTGTTAAGTGATGGGGCTTTTTCTTCTCTTTTTATTGAGGGGGTGGGTGGTGGGTGTGTAATTTGTCAGTACTTTTGTGCATGATCTGTCTCTCCCTTTTCACACCCCTACAATTCTCTAAAGAGGCAAACAGCCTTCCCTCTGCCTTGGATTCTGAAGTGTTCCTGTTTGTTTCATCCCAGCCCTGGCCAGATTTTTTTTTTTAATTTTTTTTTTTTTATTAAAAGATACCAATATGAGATGAAATCTTTCAAGAATTTGTCCTGTAATGTGCTGTTAAGTCCGGTAGGCTGGTCACTTTCACTGCAAGATACATTTATCTACACATTATATATTGGGCATATAATGTGTAAATAAATGACTTTTAGAAGAGGGATTTAATTGTTTAATTTTTCAAAGTTTTGTTTTTTAAATTCAAGGTGTTTCTGAAGTGGAGAGCCTCACAATTAATTTACTTTTTTGTTTCTGATGCTAGTGGCTAGGTAAAGTTCCCTGTCCTCTCTCTTTTCCCAGTCATCGACTGTAGTTATGTAGGGTATGGGAAGAGTTTAGCTACCTTCATAGTGCTCCCAGGACTCATGGCCTTCTCTTCTCAAAGCTGTGTTTCCATGCCAAGAAAGAAACAGGAAGAAACCTATTTTCTTTTTTATTACCAAGCCAGGAGCAAATGGCCTCAGCTCAGATCTGGAGAAACAATGCTAGAAATTGAATTCCTCCCTACATGTTGACAATAGGGATTTGAACTGGATTCTTGGGATTACTATCTAAAAAACTGGAGCGTCGAGCACTGTTTCTATCCTGCTGGTTTGGAGTTTTTTCCATAATGCTACTTATCGCCGACAAAGGCCTCTCTCCCTGTGCATCCATGCCTTACACCGTGCTGAACTGGATATTGTCCTTGTGCTCTGAAGCATCCAACTATACTTGGCAAGTGCAGCTGTACAGTCCTGTCCCTGTTGTGGGTAACCATGTTACGTTCCTGAAAAGTACACAGGAGGAAAATTCAGATGTTTGCTTGTCTTTGTAATGTTATAGCACTTGTAATTGCACCATGGAGCATGCTCAGAAATATTAAATATGTCTCCCACTGGGATGTGAAAGGTCCATCGTCCGCTGAGAAGTGGTATGGGAGAATGCTTAATCAGTTATTAGAACAGCAACATAATGCATTGGCTCCCTGCAAACTGTCTTGTTGGGTTTTGATACAGGGTTGATGCTGGCTTCATTTGCCAATTGTGTTGTTTAGTCGAGAAGTAGGCAGAAAAGGGTCTTGAGACCGGGGCTGGGGGTGGGGGGCACTGATCAATCCCTGGCTTGGGACAGGAGTTTGTTGCTATACTCTTAGTGGCATCTCCTTTGTCAAAACATAGCCAAGATGTGAAATTAAAATCGTAGTTCTCTTTATTTAAAAATTCTAATAAATACTCAAACTTTGAAAAGCTTTTGCTCTTCCCCCCCACTAAAAGAAATATAGTATCTGGTAGGCCTGTGTCATTTAATGTTCAGTGTTTTAGGGGACATCAGTTGATGAACTTAAATTTTTGCTATCTATTCTCGGTTTGCATCTTCTCTCCCAGTCTTAAAACACGGAGCCAAAAAGCAGTGCCGGCAGTTTCCTTAGGAGACAGCTCTACCTCTGGGAAAGGAATCCTGTCCCTAAGTAAGGGTCCCAGTGGATAGAAAGCACCATGGGATTTGAGTCTAAATGCCAACTCACTGTTCATGTGTCCTACTTAAAAATGAACACACTGCTGCTTATTACCTGATATAGAGCATTCTGAGGTTCTGTGCAAATAAATAAAGGGGACAGTAAAATAAGTTCAGCTCAGCACTAAATGGAGTCCCCAATACAATCTTCAAAATAAATTCTACCTTTATGATATAGATTGAAAGAGCTTTGCAGGAAAACGATTAGTACTCTTGAAATAGGAACTGCATTTGTTAATAGTATTTGTGCAGTTTTTAGTGATCTGAAGATGTTTTCACTGGGCTGGTATAATAATACACTACCCTACAAAGTCCTGTTTGGATTGTTGTTGGCGTCTTTGGGTCAGGAAAGTGAACTGTGCCAAGAAGTATTTGTCAGTGACATGAATGGATCCCATTAATGCAGTTAACTGGCGAGGCTGTGCTGATGCTTCCTTAACTGACAAAAGGAGGCTCTGTCCAACACCAGAATTGTTGAAACTGATGCGGTTATCTGTTGCACTGGGATTCTGGTGAGCAGGGGTCGGTGTTTTTCCCTCCCTGGCATCATAAACACCATGGCTGTCTCCTGACGTGTAGTCACAGCCCTTTTGTGATACATTACTTAGACACATGGTTGCAGTAACCTTTCTATCTCCCCCAAAAAAAGCAAGGAAAAACAGAGGAAAGCTCAAAGTTTACCCTACTTGCAGAATATTTAGACAACACTGATTTGCCATTAATTCTGCAAGTACTCGCCTTATTCAGGCTTGGCAGAAACAGGTTCCTGTGTTCAGGGCAGATATCGAGTCTCTCTCACAGTGAACGGGCACATCTTAGATTCTGATTATTACCAGAGTGCCCATTAGAGCCCACCATACTCAGGATGGAGAAAGATAGCAATGGCTTTTTTTAAATTAAAATTTGTTTTTGGTTTATAAATTGCAGCCCTTGGGGAAACAACAGTGAGATCATGCCATTTTTTTGGACCAGGACTGTGTGTGAGTGAGTGAGTGAATGTGTGTGTGTGTGTGTGTGTGTGTGTGTGTGTGTGTGTGTGTGTGTGTG
>NW_021697679.1:0-2073 GCF_005190385.1 Monodon monoceros | reverse complement strand
CCAGTGTGCGCTGATACCTCATTGTAGTTTTGATTAACAGCAAGAAGCCTGAATGAGCCAGCCTGGATCACGCTTTCCAGGCAGATGGTTGCATCTAAACACATTGTAAGAGCACCCGTTTGCCTCCCTGTGTTAACAGAAACCTACATTCCTGAGATCGTCATTCCCCTCATAACCCTTTAGAGCAAGGGCTGGCAAACATTTTCTGTAAAGAGACAGAAGGTAAATGTTTTCAGTTCGGCAGGTCAGATGGTCTCCGTGGCAACTACTGGACCCTGCTGTTGTAGCACAGGAGCAGCCATATGCAGCATGCGCACGCGCGGGCGAGGCTGCGAGCCAAGGAGCCGGCGCTGAGCGGACACGCGCTGCGCTGGATTTGCTCGCCCTCGGTTGCCGACGGCCCCCTCACGGCTGCTTCGTCTCCGACTTGACCCCTCCGTGGCGGGGGCCCCGTCCTCGCCACTCTCTCCCGCCTTTCACTTGTGGCCACTCTGCTGGCTGCCCTCCTTCACCTCGACCTGCTTCCGCTAAGCATCCGTCACTGAGCCCCAGCCCGCCCCCCAGAACCCACTAACTCTGGCACTGCTCTGGGCCCCAACTGCTCCTGACCTCTCTCTCTCCAGACCCAGGCCACCTGGGCCGCTTCTAAAGCTTCAGCACCCAGTCGCATGCCAAGGACCCCTCATGCTCCACCAACAGCCCTGACCCTGCCCTTGAACTGCACAGGCTTCTCTCGCCTGCCTACCCGCTCCAGCCACAGGCTGGACAAACAGTTCAAACTCACAGCGCCTGAAACCGAACTCAGTGGCCTCCCCCTGAAACCTGCCGCGTCCCCTTTCCCTCCTCTCGTCATCCAAGGCATCACCCTCTTCTGACCACAGCCAGGGCGTCATCCTGGCCCCACTGCCCACCTCCATCCTGGCAACGGCTCCTGTGAAGGATCTGGACCCCAAGCCTCTCTCCATCGGCACTTCACTGCCCTCTGTCAGATCTTCTTCCTCTTTCTCCTGAGCTCATTTCCAAGCTTCCTGTTTCTCCCCTGGCAGTGCATCTCTCTTGTATCCTATGGCCATGAAAACGAAATCCAGGGCTTTCCCAGTGGTACAGTGGTTGAGAATCCACCTTCCATTCCAACTCGAACACGGGTTCCAGCCCCGGTCCAGGAAGATCCCACGTGCTGCAGAGCAGCTAAGCCCGTGCACCCCAACTACTGAGTCTGCGCTCTAGAGCCCACGAGCCACAACTACTGAGCCCACGCACCACAACTACTGAAGCCCGTGCGCCTACAGCCCATGTTCCATAACAAGAGAAGCCACCTCAATGAGAAGCCAGCGCACCACAACAAAGAGGAGCCCCCGCTCGCCACAACTAGAGAAAGCCCACGTGCAGCAATGAAGACCCAACACAGCCAAAAATAAACAAATAAATAAATAAGGAAATAGGAAATCCAGGGACTTCCCTGGTGGTCCTGTGGTGGAGAGTCCACCTTACAATGCAGGGGCCGCAGGTTCGATCCCTGGTCAGGAAACTAAGATCCCAAATGCTGTGGGGCAACTAAGCCCACGCACCACAACTACTGAGCTGGCGCGCCTCAACTAGAGAGCCCACGTGCCATAAACTACAGAGCCCACGTGCTCTGCAGCCCGTGTGCCACAACTACAGACCACAATTACAGAGCCCACGCACCCTGGAGCCTGTGAGCCACAAGTAGAGAGAGAAAACCCGCCCACCACAACTAGAGAGAAGCCCACGCGCCACAACGAAAAGATCCCGCATGTCTCAACGAAGATCCCGTGTGCTGCTGCTAAGACCCGCCGCAGCCAAAAATAAATAAATAAATAAAATTTTAAAATAATAAAATAAATCTTAAAAAAAAAAAAAGGAAATCTAAACTCCTCTTCATGGTCTACTCAGTGGTTCCCAGTGTGGTCCCATCGCCCACGTGGCCAGACTCATCTCTAGTCCTCCCCTTCCGTGAATCTGCCACCAAACCTTAGAGCTCCTTGAACTGCCTAAATGTGCCACAGTCTTTCATGCCTCTGTGACCTAAAAAAGAGCCACTCCTGATGAGAA
>NW_021697678.1:0-4792 GCF_005190385.1 Monodon monoceros | reverse complement strand
GACAAGTAAACCAGGGATGCACACAGACACACAGAGAAAAGACCATCTGAGGACTCAGTGAGAAGACGTCCATCTGCAACCAAAGGAGAAAGGCCTCAGAAGGACCCAAACCTGCTGACACCATGACCTTAGACTTCTTGCCTCCAGGCCTGAGAGGAATCCATTGCTGTTGTTTAATCCATCCAGTCTGTTATTCTGTAATGGCCACACTAGCCAACGAGTACACCTATAATATAGACGCAGATAGACATATATGGAAATGTAAGTATCGTATTGGAAAAGGAACATCACCCATTCTTCAGAGGTGACATGAAGCTGTGTCCACTCTGGATCTCAGCCAGAACCCTCCTCCAGAGCCCTAGAGAAGGACCAGCCGTGACCATCTTTATATGGAAACATGCTTCCCACCTGCACATCACACCCAAGCTCAAGGGGAAATCACAGCACCTGTGATATTCAGAGTCAGGGCTCTCATCTTCACTGACATAACTCTCTGAAAGTCAAAGCATTAATCAAAATGAACATGAAAATCTTCTGGTCATTCCTCCTCTTGCAGGCATCCCTCAGCTGTGAGCATCTCCTGGGTCTGAGCAACGTGAAGTTATGCGGTGACATCTGTGAAGTGGGCGTCTCATTGTTTCTACTTCCCCAGGTGTCCTGTCTCAGGTGCTGGTGCAGGAATCGGGCCCAGGACTACTAAAGACTGTCTCCCTTACCCGCTCAATCTCTGGATTCTCCATCACAAACAGTTCTGACTGCTGGGACTGGATCCCTCAGCCCCCTGGCAAAACGCTGGGGTGACTGGGGTGCTTTGGTCTTGGGAATAGCACAGCACACAGGCTGTCTCTCCAGAAATGACTCTCCACCTCCAGAGAGAGCTCACAAATTCAGTTTTCCCTGCAGCTCAGCTCCGTGATGACCTAGGACACAGCCCTGTGTTACTCTCCCAGGAGGCCCAGTTAGAACTCCGGGTGAGTCCACACACGACCCTCCCTGCAGGGGCCGCTCCAACCACCAGGGGGCGATCAGGGTCATCAGGAAACAAGAGGACCCATTTCAGGGTAGGTGCAGAGGATGGGATGGAGGGATTTTCTATCAGAAGCTGTGGTTTCTCCACTGGATCATTGCCGCCCTTGAAAGCCTCATCCACAATGATTCCAGGGAACTTTCTTGTCTCTAAACTTGAGACTTTTTCATGGAATCCGGCTTGTCTGTCTTTCCCCATCTATCTTTGGAAGAGCTGCACAGAAATATTTCTCCATGAGACCTTTATTTGAAGATTAGGTCACTACTTTCTGTTAATACTTATCAAGTTTTTAATCGTTTAATGACATAAATAATTTTTACTGTTGAACTTTAAATCTGCTTTCCAGCATCAGATGGATTTCCAATTCCTCTCATCCTGACAATCTCTCCAGTCCTGTCTAATGCAATGCCTTTCACTTGAATAGTATGAGTCATGTTGATATTCGGAAATTGATGCCCATACAGCACTGCAGTCATTCTCTCCTCAGAGAACCTTTGGAAATGTCAGGGCACAGGCTGGGCTGTAACATGTGGGCTGTGTTTCCTGTACCTTTTTATCTAGTGTGGAGATTGAACATAGATAATTAGATAAAACAGAGAGATAGATAAAAGGGAACAGAAACAAGTATATCCTAATCGTATGGAAAATAACCATAAAAACTGACTACATAACCCATTTTTAGGGAGTGGTAAAGGCTCGAAGGTGTAAAGATGATACAAGCACCCGTATGAAGTTATTTGTATTAACATAAATATTTTTAAAACTTTTGTAAATACTTTTCTAGCTGGCTCCTCAATCCCATGGTGAGTGTCTGGTTTTCTCTCTAAGAAATTGACAAATATATTCCAATTGGCGGCCACTGGCATTCTTTCCAGCAAGCGGATGAGGGGCCTTTTGCTCTACATCATCGCCATTATTTAAATTTTTTATTACTTTGTGCTTTAACTGTTGTAATAAGTGAGTAGCAGTATTTCATCGTCGTGTTATTTTATGTTTCCTTAATGAAGAATCCTTTTAAAACCTTTATCTCTTCTATGTGTAAGTATCTTCAGATCACTGGCACAGTGTACATTATCTTCATTTTTTTGTTGCTGTTGTTGAGCTGTTAATTTGCTGTATATTCATGATACAAGTCCATATGAATATGATACTAGAAAGCACATTCTCCAAGTCTGTGCCTAAATCCCTTATCAGTGAAGTTATTCTTACTGTTGCTATTGTTGTTTTCAGAACAGAATTTTTAATGGATACAGAAAAATTACAAATTCATATTACGAATGATTTTGGGGGTATTATATCTAAAACTTCATCATGTAACTCAAGGGCACCCATAAGTTCTGCCATGTCCATACTCCAGGCCACTTTCAAGGATGGAGGGTTAAGTTCACCTTCTTGAAGGGAGGATGACTTTGATGAGGTAACTGAAGTTATTCCTGAAGGGAGATTTATCCTACCTTCCCCATTAGATACATTTATTCAATCTCTTTATATAAGTATGAATCAAGGTATTTGTTTCATACTATGTGTTAAGGTTATATACTAAGGCATTTTCTTTGCTTCTGTAATTGCGACCACTTGTCAGCCACGGGGAGGTCTTTCAGATTGTCTCCTGTATCCTCTCTACGGGCCCCAATCCATTTGTGTAAAGACTTCCTTACTTTCTGCTGCTACAAGAATCTGCAGGATAATCATGTGTATTCTCTTCTCTGGCCCTAGAATTAGTCATGCCTCAGCTGAGTTGTGGATCCTTTTCTGGAGAATAGTAATAGGAATCAGAAGATTGGGTATTAGGATACTAATGTTGGTGTCCTGTCTACTGGGAGCATTGGCTCTAGACCGTATAAGCTAAAAGACCTTGGAAATATATCTGTGTGCAGTACCCCACGTATACACACACACGTCTGCAACTAGCTCTGTATCTCACCTTCTGACCTGTGTTAAGGTAAATGTGAGACAGTTCTTACATCTCCAATCCTACTGCAACAACACATGGTTAAATCCAGATTTTCCACTTTGCTTCTCTGTTACTTTCCATCCAACAGTAAGAAACCTGTCTCCACCGATGCCATCCAGCTACTAATTGTTCAATTCCACATGCACAGTAGTAACAGAATTCTTAGCCTGACTCCTGATGGAAATACCGTTATCCACGAGGCTCTAGTGCTTATGTGCAGTGGCTTAGAACTTAGCCTTTAGACTCCACTCATTTCCAAAGTCACTTAGGTCAAAACCTACGTTCCCACCTTCTCCAGCCCTGTTAATTCATAGATTCACTATATGAGGTATCATCTATACAGTGTGCATCGTTCCATCCTTCAGTCTCTGAACTTCTAAATGAAATTTATATTTATATTAAAAAGGTTCCCCTATTACTGTATATATTTTGACATATTCGTAGTGCAATGATTCCACCACTGCAATTTCATAGAGAAGAATTTCACTATCCTTAAATACTGTCCATGTTTATCTTATGAAAATCCTTCCCCAAATTCCTGCTAAATGCTTATCTTATTGGTTTATATATAGACTTGCCTTTTCCCAAAGGTGAAATAGATGAAACTGAACGTTTTCAGACCGATTTTTTAATTAGCAATATGCATTTAGGATTCCCTCATGTCCTTTCATGGTATAATAGTTTAATATTTAGATTGCTGAATACAATTCCACAGCATGGATACATCACGCATTGTTTATCTGCTAATTTATGGAAGAACGTATTTGTGGCTTCCATTTTTTCTCAGTTGTAAATGAAGACACCACAGTAATTCATGGGCAGTCGATGATGGAGCTCTAAGTTTCAAGACACTTGTGTAAATACTACGAGCATGACGTTGGGGTCCTACATGAAGCTCTGTCTAGGTGTGTAAGTGACTGCGAGGAGGAAGGGCTCTGAGGCCGAGACCACTCAGCTGATCCAGGCCTCGTGCTGAAAGGAAGTCAGAGCCGAAGCAGTGTCCACACGAGGTGGACCCAAGGCCCAGCCCTCAGACCCGGCTGAGCCCCCAGCCTACAGTCAGGGTCACCCTCCCTTACACGTGAGTGTGCATCACAGGAGCAGGTCCTGTAGCTGAACTTGAGCCCCTCACAGCGACCCTGCCTGGGACAGGGTGGGCTTCTCCTCCAGGCCCTCCCTAAGCAGAGACGGTGAACAAAATAAAGAGCTGCTGTCAGTAGAAACTGTCAGCGGTTGTGGCAGTGTTTTGTGCGTCAGTCAGCACCTGGAACATTCTTATTCATTTCCGCATGCGATCCTATTTCACCATTTCATATGTGGTAAATACATGGCACATTGGGAGTGGATGAGGGGACACAGGTCAGACTGTGAACGGAGATGCTATGAAACAGTGCAGATCCAAGTCCAGGACCAAGGCCCTCCTCCCCAGGATGCAGGAGGACCTAAGAGCTCAGGCAGGAATCCTGGGCTGTCCCAGGTAGGAAGACACACATGTGTCGGTATAGAGGTAACACCATATGACTCACACTTTAGCAGGACCACGCTGACACTGGCGAGGTAGTTACTTAGGAGACGTTGGGACACTATTACACCCTAACCACGCTCGACCTCAAGGCATCCATTTCTAGTTTAATCTTGTAGTAGTTTTTATTCCGTTCAGCAGCCTATGGCAGGACTAACATTCTTATTCTTTGTTATTCTGTGAGCATTTGTCTATCCAAGATTTAAATTTGTTGCTCTCTTAGTTCTCTAATTATCTGATACAATGGTGAGATTTTGATAATGTGCAACTTGCCCCATTTTGAGGTTGC
>NW_021697677.1:0-3345 GCF_005190385.1 Monodon monoceros | reverse complement strand
ACTTTACCCCCTTGGTGTCCATAAGTTGTTCTCTATATCTGTGTCTCAATTTCTGCACTGCAAACTGGCTCATCTGTACCATTTTTCGAGGTTCCACATATATGCGTTAATATACGATAATTGTTTTTCTCTTTCTGACTTACTCACTCTGTATGACAGGCTCTAGGTCCAAACACCTCACTAAGAATAACTCAATTTCATTTCCTTTTATGGCCGAGTAATATTCCATTTTATATATGTGCCACATCTTGGTGGTTTTTTTTCCATAAAAACATATATACTTTATTTTCATTAACTTTCTAGTTTCCATATTATTCTGTGTATAAGAAATTTACTTTTCCAATGGTAATTTTGGTCTAGATTCTTTAAACATTGGAAGACGTACAGAAGCCATTACACTCTCCCTCTTATTTTTCGGCCTTTATTCCCCAGAGAAATAAAATCTGACATTCTAGAAGGATATAGGGGACATGAGAAAGTCACATCATAGGTAAGGTTAGTTAAATGCCTAAAACATACTTGAGATTTCACACACCTCACAGTGTCCCTAGAATATGGTCATCAAGGAAAGTGTAATGACCCTGTGTCTTTTTTTAACCACTATATTTTTTTTACATCTTAATTCCATATTATTCCATGTGTATTTTTGGGGTTTTTTCCCTTTCTTGTTATCCGTTAAGTCAGGAAAATCCCTAGAAAATGGAAGTAGTACTTCAGTATTACTCTTTTTTTTCTTTTAAGTGGGAACATTTTAATGTGAATTCAATATTAGATGCTATGAAGGAAGTAATTCTATATTTTGGTGCTATAGTGGTATTGTGAATGGTTATGTCAGGAACTATGCTTTGTTTTTTTGGTTTTTGTTTTTTTTTTAGCTTCTGCTTTATAACAAAGTGAATCACCTATACATATACATATATCCCCATATCTCTTCACTCTTGCATCTCGCTCCATCCCACCCTCACTATCCCACCCCTCTAGGTGGTCACAAAGCACTGAGCTGATCTCCCCGTGCTCGGCAACTGCTTCCCACTAGCTAGCTATTTTACATTTGGTAGTGTATATGTGTCCATGCTACTCTTTCACTTCGTCCCTCCTTATACTTCCCCCTCCCCGTGACCTCAAGTCCATTCTCTACGTCTCCATCCTTATTCCTCTGCTCTCCCTAGGTTCATCAGGACTATTTTTGTAATATTATGTTATATATATCTTTATACAGCAGGTTCTTATTAGTTAACCGTTTTATACGTAATGGTGTATATATCTCAATCCAAATCTCCCAATTCATCACACCACCACCACCACCACCCTGTCACTTTCCCCCCCTTGCTGTGCATACGTTTGTTCTCTACGTCTGTGTCTCAGTTTTTGCCTTGAAACCTGGTTCCTCTCTACCATTTTTCTAAGTGCCACATACCTGTGTTGTTTTCCTCTTTCTGACTTACTTCACTCTGTATAACAGGCTCTAGGTCCATCCACCACAATACCAATAACTCAGTTTCATTTGTTTTTATGGCCGAGTAATATTCTGTTGTATATATGTGCCACATCTTCTTTTTTTCATAGAAAAAATATATACTTTATTTTCATTAACTTTCTGGGTTCCATATTATGTTGTGTTTAGCAAATGTACTTTTCCAATGGTAATTTTGGTTTGGATTCTTTATTCATTGGAGGATATACAGAAGGCGTCTCCCTCTCTCTCCTTTTTTTCGGCCTTTGTTCCCCATAGAAATAAAATCTGACATACTACAAAGATATAGGGGACATGAGAAAGTCACAGCTTAGGTAATGCTAGTTAAATGCCTAAAACATACTTGAGATTTCACATACCTCACTGTGTCCCTAGAATATGGTCATCAAGGAAAGTGCAGTGACCCTGTGTCTCTTTCTAGAACACTAATTTTTTTTCTTTTTACATCTTAACTCCATTTTATTCCATGTGTAGTTTTTGTTTTTTCCATTTCTTGTAAGCAGTTAAGTCACGAAAACCCTACAAATTGGAAGTACTAATTCTGTTACTTTTCCTTTTTAAATGGGGACATTTTCATGTGAATTTGATATTACCTGCTATTAAGGTAATATTTCTATATTTTGGTAGTATAGTAGTATTTTGAATGGTTACTTCAAGAACTATGCTTTTTTTTTCTTTTCTTGTTTCTGCTTTATAACAAAGTGAATCACATATACATATACATATATCTCCACATCTCTTCCCTCTTGCCACTCCCTCCCTCCCACCCTCCATATCCCACCCCTGTACGTGGTCACAGAGCACCAAGCTAATCTCACCGTGCTATGCAACACCTTCCCACTGGCTATCTATTTTACATTTTGTAGTGTATATATGTCCGTGCAACTCTTTCACTTCGTCCCAGACTACACTTGCCCCTCCCCGTGACCTCAAGTCCATTCTCTATGTCTGCGTCTTTATTCCTGTCCTGTCCCTAGGTTCATCAGAACCATTCTTTTTGAATTTTATGTTATATATATTTTTACACTGCAGGTTCTTATTAGTTACCCATTTTATACGTATTAGTGTATATATGTCATCGTAACCTCACAATTCATCACACAACCACCAACACCTCCCTGCTACTATCCCCCCTTGGTCCATACGTTTGTTCTCTACATCTGGGTCTCAATTTCTGCACTGCAAACCAGTTCAGCTGTCCCATTTTCCTAGGTTCCACATATATGCGTTAACATACAATTGTTTTTCTCTTTCTGACTTACTTCACTCTGTATTACAGGCTATAGGTCCATCAACCTCACTACAAATAAATTCATTTAATTTCTTTTTATGGGCGAGTAATATTCCATTGTATATATGTGCCACATCTTTTTTTTCGTACAAAAATATACAGTGTTTTTTCATTAACTTTTTATGTTCCTTATAATTTTGTGTTTAGCAAAGGTACTTTTCCAATGTTAATTTTGGTTTGGATCCTTTATTCTTTGGAAGATGTACAGAAGCTGTTTCTCGCTGTCTCTTTTCTTCCAGACTTTGTTCGCCGGACAACTAATAAGATATAAGGGACATGAGAGTGTCATTTCACATACCCCAAAGTGTCCCGAGTATATGGATGTCAAGGAAAGTGCAATGACCCTGTGTCTATTTCAAGAACACTAATTTGTTTTTTACATGTTAATACAATTTTATTCCATTTGTATTGTTTGTTTTTTCCCTTTCTTGTTCACAGTAAATTAACGAAAATCAGTAGAACATGGAAGTACTAATTCTGTATTACACTTTTTTATTTTCCATTGGGGACATTTTTATGTGAATTTGATACTAGATGCTATGAAGGAAATATCTATATTTTGGTGCTATAGTCGTATTAT
>NW_021697676.1:1010-1531 GCF_005190385.1 Monodon monoceros | reverse complement strand
TGTTGTACCCTAACCTGTACCCTAAACTGACCCCGTCCCCTAACCCTAACCCTAACCCTAAGCCTAACCCTAACCCTTACCCAAAGCCTTACCCTAAATCGTCCCCTAATCCTAAACCATACGCTAACAGTAACCCGTACACTAACATGTACGCTCACCCTAAACCGTTCTTGTACACTAACCTGTACCCTAAACCGTCCACGTCCCCTACAACTAACCCTAACCCTAAGCCTAATACTAACCCTTACCCAAAGCCTTACACTAACCCCTCCCTTAATACTATCCCGTACGCTAACACTAACCCTTACGCTAACACGTACGCTCACCCTAAACCGTTGTCGTTCCCTAACCTATACCCTAAACCGTCCCCGTCCCCATTCACTAACCCTAACCCTCACCCTAAACCTTACCCGAAGCCTTACCCGAACCAGTGCCCTAATCCTAACCCGTACGCTAACACTAACCCGTACCCTAACACGTACGCTAAACCTAAACCGTTCTCGTACCCTAAGCTGTACCCT
>NW_021697676.1:534-910 GCF_005190385.1 Monodon monoceros | reverse complement strand
AACACGTACGCTCAACCTAAACCGTTGTCGTACACTAACGTGTACCCTAAACCGTCCCCGTCCCCTAACCCTAACACTAAAACTAACCCTAAACCTTACACGAAACCTTACCCTAACCTGTCCACTAATCCTAAACTGTACGCTAACACTAACCTGTACCGTAACACGCACGCTCACCCTAAACCCTTGTCATACCCTAACCTGTACCCTAAACCGTCCCCGTCCCCAACCCTAAACCTAACCGTAACCCTAACCCTTACCCGAAGCCTTACCCTAACACGTCCCCTAATCCTAACCTGTACGCTAACACTAACACTTACTCTAACACATATGCTCACCCTAAACCGTTGTCGTGCCCTATCCTGTACCCTAAACC
>NW_021697676.1:0-434 GCF_005190385.1 Monodon monoceros | reverse complement strand
ACACATCCCCTAATCCTAACCCGTACTCTAACACTAACCCATACCCTAAAACGTACACTCACCCTAAATAATTGTCATACCATAACCTGTACCCTAAACCGTCCCCGTCCCCATCCCCTAACCCTAACCCTAACCCTTACCCGAATCCTTACACTAACAGCTCCCCTAATCCTAACCCGTACGCTAACACTAACACGTACCCTAACACGTACGCTCACCCTAAACCGTTGTCGTACACTAACCTGCACCCTAAAACGTCCCCGTCCCCTAAACCTAACCCTAAGCCTAACCCTAACACTTACACGAAGCCTTACCTTAACCCGTCCCATAATCCTAACCCGTACGCTAACACTAAACCGTACCCTAACACGTACGCTCACCCCAAACTGTTCTCGTACCCTAACCTGTACCTTCAACCGTCCCCGTCCCCTAAC
>NW_021697675.1:0-1338 GCF_005190385.1 Monodon monoceros | reverse complement strand
TAACCCTAACCCTAACCCTTACCCGAAGCCTTACACTAACCCGTCCCGTAATCCTAACCGTTACGCTAACACTAACCCGTACCCTAACACGTACGCTCACCCTAAACTTTTGTCGTGCCCTAACCTGTACCCTAAACCGTCCCCATCCCCATCCCCTAACCCTAACCCTAACCATAACCCTAACCCTTGCCCGAAGCCTTACCCTATCCCATTCCCTAATCCTAACCCGTACGCTAACACTAACCCGTACCGTAACACGTACACTCACCCTAAACCGTTGTCATAGCCTAAACTGTACCCTAAACCGTCCCCGTCCTCTAACCCTAACCCTAACCCTCACCCTAACCCTAACCCTTACCTGAAGCCTTACCCTAACCTGTCCCCTAATCCTAACCCGTACACTAACACTAAAATGTACCCTAACACGTACGCTCTCCCTAAAACGTTTTCGTACACTAAACTGTACCCTAATCAGTTCCCGTCCCCTAACCCTAATTCTAACCCTAACCCTAATCCTTACCCGAACCCTTAACCTAACCTGTCCCCTAATCCTACACCGTACGCTAACACTAACCCGTACCCTAACACGTACGCTCTCCGTAAACAGTTGTCGAACCCTAAACTGTACCCTAAACCGTCACCGTCCCCGTCCACTAATCCTAACCCTAAGCCTAACACTAACCCTTACCCGAAGCCTTACCCTAACCCGTCTCCATATCCTAACCCGTACGCTAACACTGACCGTACCCTAACACGTATGCTCACATTAAACCGTTGTCGTACCCTAACCTGTACCCTAAACCGTCCCCGTCCCCGTCCCCTAACCCTAACCCTAACCTTAACCCTAACCCTTACGCGAAGCGTTACCCTAAACCGTCCCCTAATCCTAACCCGTACGCTAACACTAACCCATACCCTAACACGTTCACTCACCCTAAACCGTTGTTGTACCCTAAACTGTACCCTAAACCGTCCCCGTCCTCTAACCCTAATCCTAACCCTTAACCTAAGCCTATCCCTTACCCGAAGCCTTACCTTAACCCGTCCCCTTATCCTAACCTGTATGCTAACACTAACCCGTACCCTAACACGTACGCTCACCCTAAAATTGTCGTACCCTAACCTGTACCCTAAACCATCCCCGTCCCCTAACGCTAACCCTAACACTAACCTTAACCCTAAACCTTACGCGAAGCCTTACCTTAACCCGTCCACTAATCCTAACCCGTACGCTAACACTAACCTGTACCCTAACACGTACGCTCACCCTAAAGCTTTGTTGTACCCTAACCTGTACCCTAAACAGTCCCCATCCCCTAACCCTAACCCTAACCCTAA
>NW_021697674.1:0-1160 GCF_005190385.1 Monodon monoceros | reverse complement strand
ACCAGCGAGTAGGACACCAGCGCGTTCTCCTGCGCGTCCGCGTCCCGCGCCGACACCGTGAAGATGTGGCAGCCGGGAGGGTTGTTCTCCTTCACGAACACCGTGTACTCGGGCTGCGCAAACGCGGGCGCGTTGTCGTTCACGTCGGCCACCTCCACGGACACGCTGGCTGTGGCCGACAGGGAAGGCGAGCCCCCGTCCCGCGCTGTAACCACCAGTTTATAGACAGACATGCTCTCGCGGTCCAGGGCGCTGTCCAGCACTAGTGAGTAATAGTTCTTGAACGTGGACATGATCTTGAAGGGGACGTTGGGCGTTAGAGAACAGATCACCTGTCCGTTGGCACCAGAGTCGCGATCAGATACACTGATCAGCGCAATGACCGTGCTTGGCTGAGTGTCCTCCCGCACTGGAAGAGACAGGGAAGTCACAGTGACTTCAGGGGCGTTATCATTGGCATCTAAGATTTCGACCCAGACTGTACAGTGACCTGCCATTGGGGGATTCCCCTTATCTGTAGCCTGTACATCAATTTCATAAACCTTGTTTTCTTCATAGTCTAAAGTTCCATTGACCCTTACTTCTCCACTGTTTTCATGTAGTGTAAATAAACGTTTTCCATTGGGCTTAATCGACATCAAGGAGTATGTCACCTCCCCGTTGACTCCTTCATCTTGATCTGTGGCGTTTAACTTTATCACAAGAGTTTCTTTAGCTGCGTTTTCCATCAGTCTCACCTTGTATTCTGATTGTTCAAATTCCGGATCATTGTCGTTAATATCCAAGACGCGGACGAAGAGATGAACAGTGCCAGTGAGCTCCGGTTTCCCGCCGTCTGCAGCCGTTAATAGTAAATTAAGTTCCGCAGTTTTCTCTCTATCCAGAGACTTCTTTAATGTAAGTGACAGCCTTTTAGTCTGCTTACTATTTGTTGGTAATTCTAAAGAAAAGTGCTCATTTTGACTTAGTCTGTAGGTCAATTGAGCATTCTCTCCAATATCCGCATCAGAAGCTCCCTCTAGAGGAAAATGAGAGTCAGGTTGCTTAGATTCAGAAATCAGCAGCTTTTGTTCTCCGAGAGAGAACACCGGTGGATTATCGTTAATATCCTTTACTTCCACCTCCACATGGAACACCTGCAGCGGCCGGTCCACGATCAC
>NW_021697673.1:347-1418 GCF_005190385.1 Monodon monoceros | reverse complement strand
TACCATAACACGTACGCTCACCCTAAACCGTTGTCGTACCCTAACCTGTACCCTAAACCGTCACCGTCCCCTAACCCTAACCCTAACCCTAGCCCTTAACCGAAGCCTTACACTAACCCGTCCCCTAATCTTAACTCGTACGTTAACATTAACCCGTACCTTAACACATACGCTCACACTAAGCCGTTGTCTTACTCTAACCTGTACCCTAAACTGTCCCCGTCCCCTAACTCTAACACTAACCCTTAACCGAAGCCTTACCCTAACCCGTCCCCTAATCCTAACCCGTACGCTAACACTAACCCGTAACCTAACACGTACGCTCAGCCTAAACCTTTGTCGTACCCTAACCTGTACCCTAAACCGTCCCCGTCCCCTAACACTAACCCTAACCCTAACCCGAACCCTTACCCAAAGCCTTACCCTAACCCGTCCCCTAATCCTAAACTGTACGCTAACACTAACCCGTACCCTAACACCTATGCTCACCCTTAACCATTGTCGTACACTATATTGTACCCTAAACCGTCACCGTCCCCTAACCCTAACCCTAACCCTAACCGTAACCCTTATCCGAAGCCTTAACCTAACCCGTCCCCTAATCCTAACCCGTACACTAACACTAACCCGTACCCTAACATGTACACTCACCGTAAACCGTTGTCGTACCGTAACCTGTACCCTAAACCGTTCCAGTCCCCTAACCCTAACCCTAACCCTAAACCTAAACCTTACATGAAGACTTACCCTAACCCGTCACCTAATCCTAACCCCTACGCTAACACTAGCCCGTACCCTAACACGAACGCTCACGCTAAACCGTTGTCGTACCCTAACCTGTACCCTAAAGCGTCCCCGTCCACTAACCCTAACCCTAACCCTATCCCTTACCCGAAGCCTTACCCTAACCCATCCCCTAATCCTAACCCATACACTAACACTAACCCATACCCTAACATGTACGCTCACCCTAAAACTTTGTCGTACACTAACCTGTACCCTAAACCGTCCCCGTCCCCTAACCCTAACCATAACCCTTACCCTGACCCTAAACCTTACCCGAAGCCTTAC
>NW_021697673.1:0-247 GCF_005190385.1 Monodon monoceros | reverse complement strand
CTAACCCGTCCCATAATCCTAACCCGTACGCTAACAAAAACCTGTACCCTAACACGTACGCTCATCCTAAACCGTTGTTGTACCCTAACCTGTACCCTAATCCGTCCCCGTCCCCTAACCCTAACCCTAACCCTAACCCTTACCTGAAGCCTTACCCTAACCCTTCCCCTAATCCTAAACCGTACGCTACCACTAACCCGTACCATAACACGTACGCTCACCCTAAACCGTTGTCGTACCCTAACCT
>NW_021697672.1:0-1306 GCF_005190385.1 Monodon monoceros | reverse complement strand
AAGCTGTGACCATCCAAAGTGTCCCAAGACACTTTCAAATGTCTCCTGGGTGCAAAATTGCCCCTGGTTGAGAACCACGGCCCCAAGCCCTTCCATATTGGGATGTACTTGCTCTCTCTCCCAATCTCTTCCCCCTCTCCCCAGTACACAAAACCCAAGAAAATCATGGTTCCTGTGTTAAAACTGGGGAGATCAACGTGCTCTTCATGTAGGTAGAATGAGCGGAAAGGAAAAAGACACTGACTTGCGTGTAGTCAGGGGACAGAGTGGGAACCTCCTCAAAGCCAAGAGTGAAAAGAGTCTTAGGATGTGGGTGTGTTTGTGGCTCCGGCTGGGAAGTGGCAATGCCCCTGGTTGAACAAGCCAACTTTTGAACGCCTCTACCCTGTGCACTTTGGAATCGGGCTTGCTGTGGGCGAGATGAGGAGTGATGGCGAGGCTGCAGAGATGAAGGTGCCTCTGAAGGTGCTGACTGTCTCCTCCCACACTACTTGGGACAGGGCAGAATTACCCAGCTTCACAGAGATACCCATTGCTCAGACAATGACGATCCTGTCTTGGACCTAAACATCGGGATGAAAGAGGGCTACTGACAAGACAGACGTTGTGCAAGCATGGGGTTGCAGATTCATTACAGACGTTGAGGCAAACATTTCACTCCTGGTGATATAATGAGACCTCCCTAATTCTAGGAATTTACAAGAAGCATTATTGCTTGTCCTTACCGGCCAGGAGGAAAGGCGGGAGAGGGAGCACACTGCAGTGAGCCCCCATATCCACTAGATGGCGGAGTACATCTTCCTCCGAAGCCAGGCGGGCAGCGCTCCGGGCAGCTCGTTGGCCTAATCAAGACAAGGGCCGCTCTTCTTTTGGGAGATGGGCGTCTCCTGTCATTGTCGGCACCAACAGCCCCAAACAATTGCACTGACCACACAGCTCTAAGTCACGTTCCAGGGCACTGCCGTCTGTTCAGGAGTGAATGCTGGGAAAATGAACCACGCTGCTAATTTGCTTGATTGGGGGCAAAAATAAGATCTCAAGTGACAGTGGGTGTGATTTATTTTTCCAACAAGAAAGGGGCAAAGCCATTTCATCCCCCCCCCCGCCCCAACTGCTACCATAAATGAAAGCAATCACCTAATTAGTCCTGAATTACTAACTGGCAGGGTAAAGATCTGCTGGAATTCAAGCTGAAGTGGGGAGTCTGGAGAAAGGGATGTGATTTCTGCAGGGGAGGAGGGGAGGGGTAGGGCAGGGTGGGAGGGGCGGGAGGCCAGGGGAAGGCCTGAAGCCCATTGTGAGGTCC
>NW_021697671.1:0-2376 GCF_005190385.1 Monodon monoceros | reverse complement strand
CCCTCCCGTCCTCGGTGATCAGGGGATTTCAGGCCCCACAGCACCCGAGGGGTGGACACGGGTCATCCTCAGCACCCTCAGGGAGTGAGTGCTGGATGGTTTTGAGCCCAGATGCACTCCCATTACTGCCCTCAAAGGCTGAAGGCTTCAGCACGCCTCCAGAAGGACACAGAGTATTTGCAAGTCTTTGAGAACCAAGGGGGACAGTCTTCACTTTTCTGAAAGGGCATCTTATTATTTCACAGCATGACCATTTTCCATGTGGCTCTCAGGGGTGCCCTCCCACCTCCCTGATTTCTCTGAGAGTGGCCATGGGGGTTTGGCTGTCCGCAGTCCCCACACCAGGTGAGAAGGCCAGTGGGGCCAGACCCTGGTGGTCCTTAGCTTCGCTGGAGACTAAGCCAGACTCTCAGCCTGCGATTGAACGTGGACGCCCCTGTTTCTCCCCGTCACCGATTCTTATCTCCTCCTCAGTCTCTCTTCCTCTTGCTTTTCAGTCTCAGATTTACCTGACGGCCACCACTCACAGCTCCTGAAGAGCCCAGAGATTTCTCCTGGAAGGAAAGGTTCTGGAAAATCAGAGGGATAAATAAAGGATGCAGCTGATTCCTGCCTTGTGCTGACACCCAAGAGGGTGAGGAGAGTGAGTGTTTTCTCATTAGAATTTTAAATCCTCCAAGTAATAGATCATTGGGGGGGCATTCAGTGTTCTCTTGCTCATTCTGAGAATGTCATTCCTGGATTTTAATGTGGTAAATAATTTATATTATAAATATGAAGAGCGGGGTATATCCATTCAAAAATGTGAGAGGGAACTCCAAGGGATTTACAACAAACAAGGACACAGAACCCTGTGTCCAGACACTGGCTGAGAGTCTCCTACCGTGAGCTGCAGTCCCCTGGAGGGCGGAGTGGCCATGACTCTCCTAATGCAGGTGAGCCTACACAGGCACATCCCACATGGGACCACTGTATCGCAGAATCTTAGAGTGGCCGATGGCAGGCAGCTGGCTAGAGATGCGGACAAGAGAAAACTGCCCAGCAGCCTGGGACAACCCCGGGGTGAGGCCTTGGGAAGGGCCAGTGTCAGAGCCTCAGAGATAACTTGAAGAGAGTTCAGGCTGTTCAGGACATCGTCAGAGATGCACTTAGGGACATATTCAGGGCCTTACTTATGGACAGGATCAGGGCATTATTTAGTGACAGCTTAGACTATAAGGGACAGCATCAGGACCAAAGTTAGGGAGAGTGTCAGTGCTTCACTTAGAGATAACGTGAGAGCCTTAGTTAGACACAGTTCAGGCTGTTACTTAGGGATATCTTCAGGGCCTTAGAGCCAGCATCATGGCCATAATTAGAACCAGTGTCAGGGCGTTCGTTAGGGCCAAATCTAGGGTGTTAGTTAGGGAAAGAGTCAGGTCATTAGTTATAGACAGTGTCAGGGCTTTAGGTAGGGAGAGCGGCAAGTCCTTAGTTAAGAAGAGTGTCAGGGCCTCACTTAGAGGCAGCGTCAGGATGTTAATTAGGGAGAGTCAGGACATTAGAATTTCAGATTTTGAGGTAGAGACAGCATCAGGGCCTTAGTTAGGGACAGCGTCAGAGACTTACCTAGGGACATCTTCAGGGCCTTAGTTATGGACAGGATCAGGGTGATACAGAGGTACACCTAAGAGTAGTAGGGACATCTTCAGGGCCTCAATTAGCGATAGCATCAGTGTATTAGTTAGGGAAAGAGTCAGGCCATTATTATAGATAGTGTCAGTGTCTTACGTAGAGAGAGCTTCAGGGCCTTAGTTAAGGACAGCATCAGAGACATACTTAGGGACATATTCAGGGCCTTAGTTATGGACAGGATCAGGGCATTATTGAGAGATACATGAGGCTATTAGGGACAGCATCAGGGTGTTAGGGAAAGAGTCGGCCGTTATTATAGACAGTGACAGTGCCTCAGGTAGAGACATCATGACAGCCTTAGTTAGGAAGAGGGTCAGGTCCTTGGTGAGGGACAGGGTCAGGCCAACAGTGAGGGACATCTAAGTCTATTAGGGACATCGTCAGGGCCTCAGATAGGGTCAGCATCAGGGCCGTAGTTAGGACCAGTGTCAGGGCGTTGTTTAGGGACAAAATTAGGACGTTAGTTAAGGAAAAAGCCAGGAAATTAGTTACAGACAGTGTCAGCTTCTCAGGTAGAGACTTCAAGGTCTCAGTGAGAGCCTCAGCATCTCAGGTAGGAGCTGCATCAGGCCATTACTTACAGACAGTGTCATTGCCTTAATTAGGGAGAGTGTCAGGGCCTCAGAGATAAACTTGAGGGCCTTAGTAAGAGACACTTCAGGCTGTTCGTTAGGGACATCACCAGGGCGTTATTTATGAATA
>NW_021697670.1:0-1238 GCF_005190385.1 Monodon monoceros | reverse complement strand
TCCTATAGGAGACGGTCCACAGCAGGTGAAGCTAATGCTCTCAGTGGAGCTGGTGAAGCCAAAGATCTGCAGTTCAGACTGAAGGTGCCGATGTACATACAGTACAAAACCATCTTGTGTGATTGGACTTCAGGCACGTTTAACACGAATGCAGCCATGTTAATGCCTAGCATCTTCTATCTTGTGCCTCCCCTCAGGGACCCCCTCCTCAGTTCCTGGGGTTCCTGTAACTCACGTACAGGGGGATGGAGAGTGGGCTCTGTCCAGTCTGAGCCCTGAGTTAACCCTGCGTGTGAGTCTGCTCAGGACCGCCGTAACAAATAGCACTGACAGGGCAGCTTGAATAACAGACCTATCTCCCAGTCCTGGATGCTGTCGGCGATCAAGGTGTGTGCACGCTGGCTTCTCCTGAGGCCTCTCTCCTTGGTGCTTAGAAAGCCATCTTCTCCCCAGGTCCTCACATGGTCTCCCCCTGTGCCTATCTGTGTCCTAATCACTTCTTGTAGGACATCAATCCTATTGGATTAAGATCCACCATAGTGACCTCATTTTTACCTTGATCACCTCTTTAAAAATCCCATCTCCAAATACAGCCACATCCTGGGGTCCTGGGGGTTAGGGATTCAGCATGTGAATTTGGGGGGACGTGATTGAGCCTATACCATCCTCCTTAGGAACAAAGTGTGCTTCAGTCCTTCCTTCCCTCAAATCACACGAGGTGATGTAATGGCTCAAGGAGAGGCCACTCGTGCAGAGTTTGTGTCCCAGCTGGGGACCCCTTCTCTGCTGTCTCTGATCAGGCCGGGGCAGTGCCTGCCCCGTCCTGAGGTGAGCAGTTCTGGGGTTTCTTGCCATGTCTCCCAGCATGCTGAGGTGCTCATTGTCAGGGAACTCAGGAGCCAGCAGCCTAGTGGGGATGCCGGGGACTCTCAGGGCCTTGGCAGATGTCTCTCTCAGCAGATACCCTAGCGAAAGTGGGGAAACATTTGGGGGATTACAGGCGGGAGAGAGTCAGTCTCGTTTATGCTTCAGAAAGACCAGGTTGGGGTGGGATGTGAGACGCACTGTGCGGGCAGGGAGCTTTGTCAGGCCTGATGGAGGAACCAGGCACAAGATCGGGCTTGGGCCAGGGCTGTGGGCATAGAGGGGAGTTAGTGTGGGAACTGGCCACAGACTGTTGTCGAAATCTCAGCTTCCCTGTGCACCGAGGCCAAACAGAAATACGGAGACAGGGATTT
>NW_021697669.1:0-1348 GCF_005190385.1 Monodon monoceros | reverse complement strand
GTTGTCTGTGCTAGTCCTTCTAAGGGTGCCCACTCGCTCACCAAGACACCCTCCCCCAGGTCAGCAAAGGCCTCTCCTGGCTCGGGGCGGGGAGGGGGTGCAGAGCTGCAGCTTCTGGAAGCTTCAGTAGCAGCTGGCTGAGCTGGGAGTTCGGGGCCAGCCAGCTGCAGAAGTGGCCCCTCCCCTGGGCTCCCAAGCCAAGGACCCCACAGCAGAGAGAGGAGAAAGCAGGGCCTCACTGCAGCTGAGTCTGTGTGTGCGCGCGTAGGGGGAGGCAGGGGGCCTCACTTTGCCTTCACTTCACCGTTCCCCCCAAAGCCAGGCCCTGTAGGAGAGGAAGCTTCAGTGCCCACCTCCCTCATCCCCTCACCAATGGAAGAGATGCTGGGGATCCAGGAGGGAAGGGCTGGGGGATGCCAGGCCTTGGACGAAGCCATACCTTCCTGTCAGATGGGTGGGAGGGGGGCTCCTTCCCTCCTCCCTCCCAGGCAGTCCCTGGGGATCCCTCCAGTGCTGGTCCCAGCTCCAGACACGAGGGGCCCCATAGGCAGTTCTCACCAGCTCCCACAGGGACCATTCCTACCTCCCAGCTGCCCCAGAGCCTCTGACCCACAGGGATAAGGCGGAGGGGGGTGGATCACAAGGGTGTCTCCTCCCTCCCCAAATGGAGGCTGGCTCTGGACATCTGGAGTTCGTGGCCCTGTCTACGCCCTGGCCATCCTGAGAGGCCCCAGGCAGTCCACCTACCATTGCCAGCCCGGCACCACACACACACACTGCACCCCAGCACTCGTGGCCCACCACCGCCACTCCCTGGCCCAGCAACTCTGAGGGCTCAAGAGGAGCCCTACCGCGGAGACCTGCACCCTACACTGACTGGTGGCAGCCTCCAGCAGGGCCCCCGGCACAAAGCCAGCAGCTGGAGGAAGTACCCCCCAACACTTCCCAGGAGGCTCTGTTCCTCCCTGTCTTAAGAAGAGCTCACAGTCCAAATCCCACAATAGATGGGGAAACTGAGGAAGGGATGGGATGACACAGTCAGTCATTCTTCCTGAGACCCTGGGGTGGGATCATAAATGAGGAATAGGGAATGAAAAGGACTCCGGGAATGAAAAGGACGCCGCAGGGGCAGAATCTGGCTCCTTCCTGACCTGCCACGGGCAAAGTCCATGTTGGCTGCACAGCCCTGCACAGCCCTACCGCTGGGCCAGGGCCAGGGGCTGGCTCCCTCCCTCTAGAGCTCTCCTTGCCCCTGGCTGGGCCCCCTCCCTCTCCTCACTTCTGAGCAGCCCTCCCTGCCCTCTCCCTCCCAGCTCTGGCTCTCTCATCCTCAGCTCTTGGAAGCCTG
>NW_021697668.1:0-2179 GCF_005190385.1 Monodon monoceros | reverse complement strand
TGCATTTTCTTGTATTCCAATTTAAAAACTTTTCTAGAAATAGTTTGCATTTTATATTTGTGGTTCTTATTTTTCTCTAACACTTAAAAATGTCTATCCTCCCTTTATAAATGGTACATGTGAAACCGAGCAGGACCCTTTTGAGGCTCCCGGGCACGGAGGTCTCTTTTTTGTCCCCTGTTTCTTGTCGGCGAGATTCCAGCCTCCTTGACCTTCCCTGAGTTCCAAAGGGCAGATTCAAACAGTTGCTAATCAAGGGAGGAGGAGCCAAAAAACCACTTGAGGCAAGATTAAAGGGAGCAGAGAAGCTCATCTAGATTAGGAGACCCGCCACTGAGACCCTGCACACACCCTAATCTTGTCAGCAACCCCACCCTTGGGAAGCATTGTTATAAAACTCCTTATCAAATCCTCCTGGGTGGGGACACACAGTTTTTTGAGGCAGAAGCCCCCTGTGTCCCCCTTTGCCTGGCAAAGTTATAAAGCTATCCTCTTCTATCTCATCCAAAACTCTGTCTCCGAGGTTCGATTCGGCACTGGTGTACAGAGAAGCTGAGCTTTCGACATCACAGGTAACTGAAATGACCGTATCTAAATGTAAAACAACTTTAACTGCAGCATAAACAACTATGTATATATCCCTGGTAAAACAAACAAATAACAAAAATATCACTATGCATAACTTCTCCTATAACATAGCAATACATTTTGCATGGAATTTCTTGATCCTTCTCCCCTCCCTACCTGTAAACCCAAGGATTGGTCCTACCATCTAAAATATCTCTTCTTGTTTATAAGTTTTTATATATACAAACAAAAACAGCAAACAACATGAACGTTCTTAAATGGTAAAAATGCTGAATAAATGATAGTACATATAAATACAGAAATATTACCGTTTTTATATGTGACTTGTATGTCCGTCCTCACATGATATCTTGATTGATGTTTAAGTGGGAAATGCGGGTTTCAGAGTACTGTGCATAGTTTGCTTCCGTTCTTTATAGAAGTAAACAGCAAACACATCTACATATGTGTTTGTGTGTATGTATGTTTTCGTATGGGTGCATGGTATTGAAGCCGAATCCAGCCTCTGTACCCTGACACCGAATTGAATCTCAGAGACAGAGTTTTGGGTGAAGTAGAAAAGAATAGCTTTATTACTTTGCCAGGCAAAGGGGGACACAGCGGTATAATGTCCTCAAAACTGTGTGTCCAAAAAGGGAGGGGGGGTTGTGAAGAGTCTTATAGTCAAGGGGGCAGGGTTGCTGATAAGGATCGGGCTGTGCATTCCTTCAATCCAAATATCATCTGGCGTCAGGTGGTGATGGGCAAACTGTTACCTTCTCTGGAATGAAGAGTGCTTCGTCAAGTAGTTAACATCTTCCATTTGGTGAGGGTTTTAGTTCTGCAGAAGAGCTCAAAGGTATTGTTATGAATATCCTTTGCGGGGGTGGGGTGGGGGTGGGGGGGGGCCCCGTGCCCTCAAGGCTGTACTATTGTTTCTAGACTGCTCCTCCCTTGTCTCTGCATCCCCCACCCCCTCTCCTGATTAGCAACTCTTTGAACCTGGCCTTTGGAACTCAGAGAAGGGGATACAGAAAGGCTTTTGTGCCCAGGAGCCCCATAGGGTCCTGCTGGGTTTCAGTATCTTTTTAAATTCATGAGGAAAGATGTAATAAGTTATATATAAAAAAAAAACTCATTGCTTGAAGGAGCTAGAAAATGTTTCATGTCTGTGATTGCATTGAACTTGTATTATTTTGCAATACAAATATTTAGTACTTAAATTGCATTACATTCCAAAGTAGTGTTGTCAAAAAGTATTTATGTTTTAGTCAGTTTTCTCCAGAAAAACAGAGCCTGCAGCAGATATAAAGATATGCAGAGAGAATTTTTTTATGAAGGTGACGTGATTATGGAGGCTGAGAAGTTCCGCGATCTGCAGTTGGCTTGCTGGAGGCCCAGAACAGTGGTGACGTAGTTCCTCTTCAAACCCAAAGGCTAAGTGGAGGGGAGCCAATGGCGTAGGTCCCAGTCTGAGTCTGAAGGCCTGAGAACCGAAATCATTGATATCTAAGGGCAGAAGAGGTTGCATATGCACTTATTTTAAATTCCTACGCTCCCTTAAAGAAAAGTTTCATATTCATATTTTGCAGGAATGCTATCTTCTCAAACA
>NW_021697667.1:0-3224 GCF_005190385.1 Monodon monoceros | reverse complement strand
AACTAACACAACACTGTAAAGCAATTATACTCCAATAAAGATGTTTAAAAAAAGTGCAATAGTGTTAAATGGCAATAATATATTCAGATCAGGAATAACAGCACTGGTCTATCTGTAGATGTAAGCTCTCTCTGTCCACATCATCCTGGTAGCTGCTTTAGACAATTGATTTTCTGCAAACAAGGTGTGAAAGTGCTCCCACTTCCTTTGAAAGGACAGCACACCCAGAGTGTCTTTCACTCATATTGATTTTAAATCATATTCAGCGACCAGCTTTGAATCATCAGCTGGGTCTCCCTGGAGTTAAAGTGCCAAAAAGATTTAATTAGGGAGCTGCAGTCCAGATAAAAGATACCATATCATTGACTTTAAATCTGAAGTGAACTTCTCTTTTCATGCTGATGAGTGAAAAACTGTGTTTTAGTTTTTTTTCTAAAATGTTTTCTGTTGTCACGCAGGATTCTTGAGGTCGGAAACTCTGCCTTATGTATCTCCATATTTGATTAACTAGTCCCTGAACCTTTTCAAACATTTCAAAATGAAAGTTAACAACAAATTAAATATTCCACACTCTAAAATGATGTATAAAGTGTCTGGTTCCAAACACGTATGAATATCTTCTTTGGAGGGCTTAATAGAGCAGGAAGTATCTTGCTATGTTATGCAATTAGAATGAGAAAATAGAAGGAGATTTCTGATGTCAGCAGGAAATGATTTCAGCTACAAACCTCAGAGATATTTATGGTTCTTGCCACAGTGTAATATTTTTCATATATAATGTGTACTGTATGTGAGAATTTCTGGACCTATGTGAAAATCTCATTGGGATAAGTCCCCACAAACAGAATTGTTGGGTTGTAGGTTATATGTATATTTAACGGACTAATTAGTGCCAGATTACTCTCCAGAATGCCTGTACCAGTCCATATTGCTATCAACAATGCACTGTCCCAACATCTTAACCAGAGCTTGGCATTATCCAGCTTTCCAATTTTTGCCAGTCTAATAATAAGCGCATCGTTATGTCATTTTCACATCAATTTATTAAAGTATTTTAGATGATCTGATTTACACATGAGAAAGCTGAGGCACAGCAAGATGAAGCCATTTGCCTAAAGCTAGAACTTGATTCTTGAACTTTGACAAATCAACATAATCTGATTGGGTATAAGTATACAAGAACAAACCTTTTGCCTCATTTCCCACATCTAATAGCCTATAAATGTGAGAAACACATTCTGTAATGAAGCTATCTCATTACTAATCAATTTTTACATGAGTGCTCTTCACCCTACCGGCACAGGATTTTGAGTTTAGCTCACCATAGCAATCTCTGTTGTCACCTATGCAGTCCCCTACTGTCCTAATTTCACCCATTTGCCAAGTCATTTTTATTTTTGTTTATCATGTAATTTTGCATCTAGTCCTTTCCCACCTTTATTCTTTTCTAATCAGGAATTGTGGACATAATCTCTATTTTCCATACTCTTCTCTGTCTCAACCCTTTCATTTTGCCTTTCAAATGACAGCATCATCTCAATCCCCACCCCTCCTCAAGCTAGCCATACGGCATGTACCAACAGTCATCATTCTCCTAATACGTTTAAGATCTTCTCATTCATTCTGAGATGGAACTTGTAAATTAGTAGTTCCAAAACAACCGAGTGGAGCTTTCCATTCAGCAGAGAGGGAAAAAAAACTGACTTTAAAGCCAAACATTCACATAAATTTTCGCTGTTTGATTATGGTCAAGATAACATAACTTCTGTATACCTCAACTGATGCTTCTGTAAAATGAGGGCAATTTGGGGGGATTAGATGAGTAAACATATACAAAAACTACCTAGCACATACACATCTGATATATCATAAATAGTAAATAAGTGGCTTATACTGTGGTCGTTATTCTCTTATTACCTTCAAGATAATATCAGCACAATAAATTTATTTTCCTGAAGAAATGCATTAATTTTAATATATATGTTAATCACAGGAGTAAATTTTAATATATATGTTAATCACAGGAGTAAAGTGTTTCATTACAAAGGTCTAAAGGAATACAAATGTGTACAAAATTTTTTAAAAATCAGATCACTGATTTCTCAGTCATATTTCTCAGAGGTAACCCTAGTCTTTAAAGACATCTTTCTTTGCATGTGCATACAGATTTTATATTAACAGAAGTAGAAGTATAATACATTTTCTATGGTTTGACTTTTTCCTTATCTATTTACATCTTCATTTAATAGCATGGTAATCTATGGCATGGCTATACCCAGTGCTGGACGAGTAAATTCTAACAACTCGTTCTCTGGAGAAAAAGGCCCTCATTTGTACCATTTTCCTTTCTCTATATTGTAAATACTCCCATGGCTGAATTCAAGCAACAAATGTGACATCACTGAATGCAGTATTAGGAAGAAATGCTCTTGCAAAGCAGTGTGACAGGACTCCAGCACACCACTGGTGGTACCATCATTTTTTTTAAGTGATGTTTTTATAAGCAAGTTCTAAACAAATACAGAGGCATCATCGTAGGATGGACCAAAATGATTATGGTATGGGCTAGTAGAAGAGCATTTCTATTTGGAAATTGAAGCAAGTACATGAATAACAAGACTATATTTTCTCAAAAACAATTTTTATATCAATAAAATGGTATAAGAAGTATAAAGCATAAAACCTTATGGTTCATAAAAGCACATTATAAATACAGTATCAACATAACTTTATGAAAAACTTTAAGTGCACACATTTAGATAAAGAATCACACATGCATTAGATAAATACTGGTCAAATATAAAGTTGACTATGACAATGCTTATCAGTAGGCAATGAGATTATTGGTTATTTTAATTTTCTTCTTTAAACTTTTCTATATTTTCAAAAATTTTACAAATCTCCTATTATATTTATAATTTACAATTCAGATTTTAAAATAAAACTCCACTTTTATGATCAGATTCTGTAGTTCTTGAATACCCTGCTTTTAAGCATGTTCTGAAAAGGCAGCATACAGTACTTGTTTTTCTCTTTCTGACTTACCTCACTCTGTATGACAGACTCTAGGTCCAAAGCAACATGGCTGAAACTGTGGCTCACTAACACAGACCCTTCTCACACTCTTTGCGGTTATGCAAGGTGTTTTAAAGAGCAAGGAGGTAGAATATGGAGGGTGGGAGGGAGATGCAAGAGGGAGGGGATATGGGGATATATGTATACAT
>NW_021697666.1:0-7420 GCF_005190385.1 Monodon monoceros | reverse complement strand
TGTGGTTCAGTTCCATCTACTCTGGAACCTCTGGTCAAAACACCTACTTCTGTGCTCAGCCATCTTATCATCTGAAAAATGGAGGCAACTCTAAGAAAACATCGTTACAGAGATGTTGCACAGTTTCCTGTGTCACTGTCTTCATTTGTTTCAGAAAACCAATAACGTCTAAGCTGCTACTGCAAAGAGCGCAGTGTTACTTGGGGTCATCTAGTGCAGCTCTGTCAAAGTAAAGAAAAGGAAAGGGGCCTAGAACAACTATAATTTTCCCAAGAGGACACTATTATTTTATGGTAAATCTGAGTCAAGAACCCGGATCTCTTTGATGCCATTCCATTGTTCTTTCGTTGGGTTCTCAACCCAGAGAAAGAAAGAGAAATAAAACTCCTATGTGCTGTGTCACTGGTACAGGACGTGGCAAGATTGGAATCGGAGAACTACATATTAACAGGTATTTGGGAAATTCTTCAAACTGGTTAAGATCTACACCAGGTACATAAAACACAGTATGTTTTCCCAAGATGATTCTGTGGAATGAACAGAACTGGTAACTGAAGGTGCCTGTGTGCTGCAGTTCCAAACAGGATGGGTGAATGCTTGTTTTCTGGCACCTTTAAGACTCCACCCCAATATACACATTAAAATAAAATTAACATTTCAACTGGGTCATATTTAATTCTGCATGCTCTTCTAAGTCAGCAAAATATTCCATATATCATTTAAGTTGTCACTCACTCTCTTTTCTTTTCTTTCTTTTTTTTTTTTTTTTTCTGCGGTACACGGGCCTCTCACTGCTGTGGCCTCTCCCGTTGCGGAGCGCGGGCTCAGCGGCCATGGCTCACGGGCCTAGCCGCTCCGCGGCATGTGGGATCTTCCCGGACCGGAGCACGAACCCGTGTCCCCTGCATCGGCAGGCGGACTCTCAACCACTGAGCCACCAGGGAAGCCCGTCACTCACTTTTTAACTTGAGTTTTAATTTCTAAAAGTCTTTCCAAACACAAAACAGAGGTGGGAAAATGGTATATGGGAAGCTGCAGAGATGAAATAAGCTTACTTCATTCGGCATAAAGATGAATACCCAAACAACTTCTGCATAGCTGCAAGTGTCCAAATCTACTATCCTCGTTTCGTAGTCAAGGCTTCCGGAAAAATATGCTAACGGATTCCTAATTACCCAAATGCCCCATATCCGTTTCAGTAAGTATCGTTATATATTACGGAAATTTTTCTCAGTGACACAGAAAGACATCCTGGCCGAGCATCCCCCTTCCCATGACACAGAGATGATGGGTCTCAAGCTACCTTGAAGGCGTTGGAGCCCACTTTATCCATTACTAATATTAATGGAGGACAAACCTTCATATTCTGCTTGTTTGCTCTGTGTTTGTTAAATCACTTCTTCCCTTCATTAAAATGGATGACACATAATTGAGTCTGTAGTGTGTGTATCACTGGAACCTGAACACATTTTTGTTGGTTTTATTAACGTCATAGGTTTCTAGGGAGGGTCTACTAAATAACTAAGTCTAGTTTCACAGTTACAAATAAATTAGGATGTAATTTTGAATAAATTAAGCTCATCATAAAGGAAGGATACTGATAGTTGCTACTACCCCTTCCTTGAGGGGCTCTTGTAAAGCACTAAATAAAGTAACAGAGCTTTATATGCATGCACGTATTTTCAATGATGTTTGAACACACTCGAAAAGAACTCTACAGAATGCATTATAAAACCTCGATGCTGTGTGTCCCTAGTTCCCAGCTCTCTCGTTAAAACTATTTAAATGAACAAAATGTTATCTATTAGGATAGCTATCAGAGTACTCCAAATACTACTTCTTGCAGTACCCTGTTCCAACCATTTGCCTTCCTCTTCCCATTAGTCCTTAATTCAGAAACCCCAGAGATTTGTTCATTAATTTATGAACACATTTCTTCATTCAGCCAAGAAAATTGATGGCTCCCTTACCAAATTTCAGGCACCCTTCTTCAGTATGTTTTCTAGGCATGTTCAGGAAACACAGCAGTGATTAACACAGATGAATATAGCCTCTCTCGAGCTGAGGGGAGAGACAAAAGTAAAGAAGCAAATATAAAATCGTTAAGTGTAAATACGTAAATAAAAATTGAATAAATGGGTAGAATAACTAGTATATCAGGTAAGTGCTGGAGAAAAACAGCAAGCAGGGAAGGGGGATGGAGACTGTTAGCTGGTAGGAGGAGGCTGCGATCTGAAACTAAGTGATCACTGAGGGCTTTCTGGGGAAGATAAAATTTAAGAGGGAACCTAAGGTTGTGAGAGGGAGCAAGGTGCATATCTGGGAAGTGAATAGTACAAGCAGAGGGAACAGTCAGATGGAAAGGCAATGAGGCAAGAGTGGTCTTGGAGTATCCAAGGAGCAGAAAGGATGTCAGTGTGTGGAAAACAGAGGGAGCAAAGTGGAGAGGAGAAGGAAACAGTCAGAGAGGAAACAGAGGCCCAGATTTCTAGGGCTGTGGAGGCACTTTGAGGACTTTGCTTTTCCTGTGAAGAAGCCATTGAAGAGCCTGGAGTGACATGATCTGACTTACGTTTTACCAGGATCTCTCCGGATGCCATGTTGATTAGAGACTGCAGGAGAATAAGGACAAGCCCCAGAAGACCAATAGTTGATTCAAATGTCAAGAAACATTTATGCCTTCACCCTTCAACTTCACAAATGATGCCATTTCCATTGAGCTATTGAAAAATATAATCTGGCTTTCAAAACAATAAACCAGAAGGCATTTTCTCACATAAGCAAGGTCACAAACAACTGTCAGCTAAAGTTGAAATAGCAACAAATCAAATAATAACAAAAAACATTTTTTATAGATTTTAAAACCTTACAAAGCATTTTCTTGTCCATTATCTAAGTTAATCCTCAAATCAACGCCATGAGATAGTTACTATTTTCCCATTAGAAGTGACCGCATATTAAATCCTTAGTGATTGCTCAAGAAAAGCTGAAATCTTGAGTGTGCATCTATTAATGCCAAGGTTGGGTTTTTTACCCATGGGAACATTGGATGCTAAAATCCACAGGGATTTTCAGCTCAAGATGGCAGACTAGGAAATATATTTACTTTCTGGTCCTCCTGAAACCATGTTTAAATAAAACTGTAGAAATACCAAAATTAATCAACCAATAAGAGCCAAGACATTGTGGAAGTCATCAACCACAGAAAGATTTCAACACATTTCGAGAAGGCAAACAATGAAATGGAGGGGCCATGAATAAAATAATGAAGAAAAGACTACCCTAAGTAGGGTCTGCACAAAGCCAGTCAGCTTTTGCTGAGCCCTGGTTATAGTAAAGGACAGAGGAAAGAAGAGGGGCTGAAAACAAGGAGACAAAAGTCATTTTAGGAAAACACGTTCATTTAATGAGCTCCAGGGAACACTCAGCCTGCTGCCATACTCACTCACGTATTACAGTGGATTGTTGGTACGCAAGACAAGAAAACAGGGAACCAACGAACAAAACTCAAGACACTGTTTCTTACTGAACTCTTCTCAAACGAGATCAAGAAATTATGGTTCAATGCCATAGCTGTAAATCATTTCTGCTCCTGGAGAGGTTAGAAAGGGCTTATAGTAGTTACCCTTTTTTTTCAGACAGAATTTAGGTCTGAGCAAAAGCTTTTGTGTCCTCCAACCTCAAAGTTTATTGCGGATGGAAGTCCAAATTTGCTTCGACATACCATAAAAAGAATCTCATGAGCAGAGGGTCAAACTACTTTTGGAATATATGAATTATGCCCAGTGTGATTTTAAATAGATTTTAAACAAAAATATATAGATTTTTACTGATCTATATGATTCTGGGTTCTGAAACTTCTACATGTCACATGCCTGATACAGAACACACAATGTCAGTCCCAGGAGAGAGAAAACACTCCAATGAAGCAAGCCAAAGAAACAAGATTCGAACAAGGTAAAGTGACGTGTAGACCAAGACCAGGATTTTTCAATTCTTTCCTGTCATGCTGTAGCTTCCAGCTCCTGAATAACAACACATGTTTCCCTTGTCCTAGACACACAAGAGTATGTCTCCTCTATGGGGCATAAGAAGCTCTAGAGTTACATATGTGTAGTAAAGAGTGGACCCAGCCGGCATACTCACTATGACCAAATTGTGTTGCTCGTACTTTATTTTAAACCAATACATCGCTCCACGCTGAAGTTGCAATAAATGATATATTTGCTTTCTAGACATGAATGAGATGCCTTACTGGATATACTCCAGGAAGGCCAGAGAAACTAGCTTCTAATCCATACAGAATAATTCATGGATGAATTCCTTTCAGGATAGCCCATGATTTATCTAGAATATAAGCTTTACATACCTGGATCCTTCAAACTAGACCAAAGGGAAGAATCTAGGCTCCAAGCCTCAATTAGAAATGTGGGATGGTGCTATGCTGACAACTGGTGGTCCCTGACCTATCTTCTGAGATTAGAACCCAGTGTGGTGGATGACCAATTCACGCGTTGAACAAAAGAACACCTCCTACAGGGCAGTGGATGTGTTCATTACAGGTATGGCACTTAGGGCTAAGTATCATAAGGACTTCAAGAAACAAAAGAAAAAGTAACACATGAAGCATATATGATAAGGAGGCGCCAGAGTCCAGAGCACGAGCTCTGGAATCACACAGGCTTGCTTCGAATCCCGGCTAAGCCACTACCATCTGTATACCCTGAAGAACAGTCGAAGGTTGAAATGTTCTTTTACCAAATTTCGAAAAACAAGTGAAGAAAGAACCTACCTGCCAGGAAGGGACATCGTGGGGTGCAGCATCCAGTCGGGTCAGGGCTCTGCAACCCTGCTCAGAAACCTTCACCGCCTGGCTCACGGTGACGCTGGCAGCTCAGCAGCCCTGGAGAAGGCGCTCCTGCTCCTGTCTCCAGGGCTCGCGGACAAGCTGGGGAGGTCCACGGAGGAGGCGGGCCACAGCCTGGCAAGCTCTGGGTGCCTCCTGCACTCAGCTCTGGGCAGGCTCTGGCCTCTGGGCCCCGTTGCGGGGAAGGGCTGGCCGATACATACCCAGGGCTGAGGGGCCTGCAGAGCCGGTGCCCAGGCAGGGTGAGCTCTGGAGGAGAAGGCTTCCACAGTCCCCAACAGTCTCCGCATGGTGGCCCATCCGGTGACAAACACCTGCCACCCACAGTGACAAGTCCCAGCTGCTAGAAAGTCCAGAAGGGGTCGGGCTCTTTGCCCTTGGGCCGGGTTTCTCCAGGGGCTGGGCTTGCATGGGGCCCCCAGCCCACCCCCTGACCTGCCCGCCCTTGCTCTGTGACACGTACAATGCAATGTCAACACCCAGGCTGAGCCGGCCAGTGTTCAGTGCGTGCTAGACCTTGAGAAGAGTTAGCAGCTAGGGAGAAGCTCTCCCAATGTCACTCGCTTTTCTCAGATCAGGCAGGCAGCCCATCTCACCCCAAAGCTATGGACACCACACCTCCTTCCCAGGCTATCGTTTTCCGTTCTGCCCCTGTTTTCCCTTTCCATTCTGCCTGTCTTTTCCCCAGCACCCCATTTACGGCTTCGGGTGTCATCGGTGCTGCAGCAGGCAGCACCTCTGACCCCGAAGCTATGGACACCACACCTCCTCCCTAGGCTATCTTTTTCCGTTTTTCCCCTGTTTTCCCTTTCCATTCTGCCCCTGTTTTCCCCAGCCCCCCCCCCCCCCCATTTACGGCTTAAGCCGGCATCGCTGCTTCAGCAGGCAGCAGCTCTGACACCAAACCTATGGACACCACACCTCCTTCCCAGGGCTGTCATTTTCCAGTCTGCCCCGTCTCCAAGTAGAACCACTACCTATTTCACACGGCTGTTCCTAGTTCTGGGAACACACCACTCAGTGGTAGCAATGCCTCAGCCCATGCCTCGACTCATTTACCTGCAATGCTGGCCAACGGATAGACCAACACTTCAAAGTTATGACAGAAAGTTGAGTAAGTTATACGCTTGGAATTGCATTTATTATTATTAACAAGCACAACTGTAGTGCTTGGACTATAACAAGTAATATTCTAAGTGCTTAGCAAATATTAACTCACTTAATCCTCATAATGGCAACCCTATAGGTAGGTAATGTTCATAATATTCACCTTTTTTGGGGGAAACTGAGGCCCAGAGGGGTTGAATAGCTTGTCTAATGCCACACAGTAAGTAGCGGGCAGAAACCCAGGGTGAAAACCAGACCGTCTAGACTTTCATCACTTTGCTGTGTCACCTTAATAGATGTTGTGGTTAGGGAAGGGACTAAACTGACAAGACTCTGAACTAGAGAAGGGAGAAATTAGAAAATGACTGATCCTAGAAACTAGAAAGGATTTCAGCTCAGAAATTTCTGGTGATAAGACCCGGAAGAACAAGAACATGGTTGGAATATTTACTTGGGGTAGTATCTGAATCCATTGAGAAATGGGTTTTTTTTTTTTAACTTAGAAAGGCCAGTTGGATGAAGATTAATGGGAAAAAAAAGTAGAAAGTAAAAGAGGAAGGTGCCTGAAGTGAGACATAACCTCTTCCCTGTAAGTACTAGGGGTGGGCGTCCTGTGGGAAAGGATGGAGCTCTCTACAGGTTTGTCACCGGGATGAACAAGGAGAAACATGGCAACCATTGTACTGGTTTTGATGATTCCTCAAAACGAAGGCTTCAGTTTCCAAGAACTACCCACAGTAGCATACCTACCGTGTGTCAGACATGCCACCAAGTGTGTTTCCAGTGACACATTTTAACTGGAGAAATAGTTCCTATGAGGTACGCATTAATTCCCTATGGCTGCTGTAACAAATTACTACCAATGATCTTGCGTAAAACAAAACACGCTCATTCTCTTATGGTTCTGGAAGACAGAGGTCCAAAACCAGTTTCCCTGGGCTGGAACCAGGAGTTGACAAGGCCGTCCATCCACTTTCTAGAGGCTCTAAGGGAGAATCTGTTTCCTTGACAGCATTCCTTGACTTCTGGCCACATCAATCCAACCCCAATTCATCATCACATTCTCTTTGGAGTAAACACTCCCTCCGCCTCTCTCTTATGAGAACACCAGTGGTTACATCTGTGTCCATCCAGGTAGTCCAGAAGAGTCTCCCCATCTCAAAACCCTTACTTTCATCCCATTGGCAAAGTCCCTTCTGCCATTTAAGGTGACATTCACAGGTTCTGGGGATTAGAAGGTGGACATTTGGGGGCAACGGTATTATTCAGTCTACTACAAGGTAGATGTTATTATCTTTCTCAGATGTAGGAAATGAAGTTTAGGGAAGTAATTTGTCTCAGGTCTACAATTTCCAGAGTAGAGATTTAAATTCTGCCAGGGAGACTTTAGGACACACTCTAAACAACTTTAACCTGTGTCCTTAATTACTGCATAATCCTTGGTTA
>NW_021697665.1:0-1005 GCF_005190385.1 Monodon monoceros | reverse complement strand
AGTGCCTGCCTCTGCTGAGAAAGGTTTTGAAGCGGGGATGGCTGGACCTGCGGAAGAGCATTCCCCAGGCCGTGCAAAGTTTAGGCTTTGGTGATTCTGGACGGTCTGAAAGGCCCAGAACTGTCCCTGGGAAAGCTGTCCCTTTTCTTCTTTCTCCAGCTGGAAGTAAACAGCTGGCAACCGACTGCCGTACGCAGACGTCCTGGGGGAGCCGCCTGGTTTCATTGGTGACGCACACTGGTGTCTCACAGAAGAGTCCAAATTCCTCTTAGGGGCACACCAGCACGGAATGTAAGGCTGTTTAGAACTGCGTACCTTGAGGCCGTTGGAAAGCCGTACAAACGAGAGCTTTCAAGCGAACAGGGCAGCGCTTCGCCGTCATCGTTGCACGTTCATGGAGCCTAATAAAACGAATGCATTTACCTCCTGTGGCTCAAACACAACAGAGAAGTTGGAGGGCACACAGTGCCCTTTGACGGTTGTTCCCACGAACGTGAGTGCACAGTGTCTCGTGAAATAAATCCCTTAGAGTGTTGAAGCATTCCCTTAAGGCAATCTTCTTCACTCCTATGGCTCTCTGAGGTGTTACTAACGGGGGAAATCTGGACTTTTACTTGAGGCCGTGAGGGGGCTCACAATTCTTTTGTCGGCGAGCCACAGAGTGCTCTTGCTGAAGCTCCCAGCAAGGAACTGAGAGCAGCAGGCCTCACACGACTGCACTCAGACTGCTTCCGTCACGAGTAAACTCAGACTTCTTATGTGAGGCCTTCAGGCAGCAAAGGGAAGTTGGGCGCGAAGAGTGTGCTTCAGGCAGCTTAGGACCCGCAAAGGTCTCGTCTAGCACGGAGGGGAATAAGGTTTGCCCAGGGTTGCCCCTTTTCAAACCTGAGCTCACGTAGTTATCCTCCGTGGTTCCTGATTTCCTCAAGGAAACACACGGGAGGAACGGGGCCCTTCCATAGAGGGACTTTACGGCACAGGGAGCTCTGCATGGGATCTACTGGG
>NW_021697664.1:0-3338 GCF_005190385.1 Monodon monoceros | reverse complement strand
GGTGGTGGGAACACAGTAAATAATAAATACTAGAAAATAAAAAAAGCCAAAGAAACATTTGTTAATCACCTGCTGTATACCAGAAACTCAGCTAGCTGCTGTGGAAGAGAGACAAGACCCAATCCCAGCCCTCATAGAATTTAGATTCTAGGCAGAAAGGATCTCAATCTGGGTAACAATGATAACAGGGATAGTTACACTTTCCCTCCATTGTTTCTTCAGAGCTCTGGACCAGCACACAATTGAGAGAAAAAGAATTTTTACAGCAGCCGTGTAAATGGACTGTTAAATGGCTTCTAACTCTTCAGCTCTTGGATGTAATTTGGATACAGATAATAATAGTAATAATAATAACCTTACCATGCTGAAAATTCTATATTTGATCTCATTTAATCCTTACAACAAAATTGCAAGACAAGTATAGTTACCCTCTATTTACAGATTGAAGTTCAGAAAAGATAAATAATTGCCCAAGGTCACATATCAAGTGTATCCCATAATTGCACTAACCATGCCTGGATACTTTCCCTGGCCTTTTGCTGGAACTTGGCAGCTAAGCCAATAAGCTCAGCAGGAGTATATTCTCTCATCATGAACACTTCCTGAATTAGGGACTGCCCTGTTGGCTGGCACGGTTGTTGCTGTGCTTTTGCTTTACTTTGTGTTAGAAATCAGATGGCATGGGGCCAGCACAGCATCTTCCTCTTTGTTCTCACTTTCCCAGGAATTCCACCTCCTGGCATCCCGATCAGGCTGTGTCACAAGGGCTCAGACCTTAATCCGAGCAGCTTTTGCCCTCCTAGCTTTGCAAAATGGCACACCAAGGTCTCTGACTTATCAGCCTGTTCTCCCACCTTGTCTGCCAGCCCAAAGCTAGCAGAGCACTGGACACTGCAGGCCCTTCTCCAACCTCAGCTTTTCTTCCAACCTTCTCACAAGATCTTCAGCCTCTAGTTGGACATCAGTGGCCACAGAACTGCCCACAGTGGAGGTCAGCCCACCGCCCAGCCAGGCATTTCCCTTCTTTGCCTTCCTGCAAAGAACTTCTTGAAGTTCCTCAAACAAGCACATCAAACCAGCCAACATTTTGGGGACATCCCAATACCTGCTCAGCGGTCCACAAACATCTGACATACTGGCCACACCTCACCACATAGAGGTTGATGGCCAACTCGGGATTTCCCCTGTGGGTGCATCTATCCCAAGACCCATTTCTTGTCTCCTGGCTGAAGGAATTCAATTGCTGGTTCACAACCTCAGGAGCTTCTTGGGTAAAATCTGAAAGTGACCCCATATATGGAGGGCAAAGGGAGACCAAAGAAAGAGACAGAGCCCTCCAGATTGGTAGGTGGCAGGTGTAATAATCAAGGGAACCTACATACAAGGCTCGTCTTGGGTGGCTACAAGATGCATAGATCTCAGCACCCGCCTTCCAAAATCTTAAACGTTTATATATATATACAGAGAGAGGCCTTAACCAGTTTCAGTCACATATACCAGGCAGATAGTCCCGATACCTAAATTCTCTCAAGGCTCAGTCCTTGAAACGGCTCCAGTTATGGGAACTATGGGTGGAATGTATATTTCAAGGACAGACAAGTGGGTGAGGAGCCTCCGATTGCCTGGGTCCAGCTCTCTGGTCAACCAGCAGTCACATCCTCTTGATAACTTCCTCCAACTTTAAGTGTAACCAAGTTACATATCAAGTGTAACTGCTCTAACAAATAAACTCGAAGTTGTATAATGTCACAAACACAAGAGAAGTTTCACTCTTGCTTACATAATAATACTGAGTAGGCGAACAGGAAGGCAGAGACACAGGTTGCCAGAAGCTCTGTCAACATGTATATTTTAATAAAATAGGGAGGAGAAAGAGGATTTAGACAGGTACATGGGAGATTTAGTGGGCCAGACCTGAAAGTGGTACACATCCCTTCTGCTAATTTTCCATAGTCTAGAATTTAGACACGTGGTCACTCTTAACTCCAGGGAGAAATGGGGAATGTAGACCCTGGCTGGGCAGCCACCTCCTGTGCATAATTCTGTCCTATGGAATGGAAGCACAAATATTTGTGTCTTCAGTCTTCTCTAGACAAAAAGTAAGTACCAAAGGCATGACTCCAATCCAGGTCTGTCTGTCTCCAGAGTCCCTGCTTCTAAACACTGGTAATCACAAAGCCAGCCAAGAGCTCAGTATTGCCCCTATGCTGTCCATGTTTCAAATCACTTCATCCTCAAAACAACTCTATGAAGTGAGTCCTATTATTTGATAGACAAGACATGACCCAGAAGGATCAAACAGCTTGTTCTGTGTGACCTTGGGCAACTCACTGAACTTCTCCACAGCTCAACATTCTTATCTTTAAATGGGCTTTATAATAACACCCTTTAGAGTGTGTGTCTGATCGGAACCTGCCCCCCCACTCCCAGTCCCTGATCCTGACAACTTCCCAGGACCCTTCCAACTCTGCGTGCAACCCTAAAGCCAAGTTCTGAGATCAGCCTCAAAGGATATCTTCTACCAGTTATCCCAGTAGCACAATTGAGCTGTCCCCCAGGATGCCAGCCTTTGCTGGCAAGACAACCTATGGGCTGTTATTTTGGCTTGTATGATGCTGTCTCTAGATTATCTCACTTTCTAGATAATCCTTGCTGTGGGTTATCCAGGAATTCCACAATAAAACAGCCTACTGAGAGAAAAAGGTTTTTGGCTTTTGACCCAAAGATTTAACGTCTTTGCAGCTTTTGGAACACAACACTTCTCCCTAAAAGTTTACCATCAAATGGTGACATCTGTCAAGAATAGAAAGCTATAATTCTATTCATATACTACTTTGAAGTTGAAAACTAAAATTACATTTACTGGACATAGATTTAAAAACCTCTATTTTCAAAGTAACCACAGACCAATTTTTTACAGTGAAGCCTCATATCAGAGTAAATTTCACAGTGGTGGCTGCTTCTGAAAGGATTTCATGGCATTGTGCTTACAAGTCCAGGCATTGGAGCCAAGTTGCATATGCTTAAATTCCAGTTCTGTCATTCCTGCTAGCTGTGCAACAAGGGCAAAGGGATTTACTTTCTCTAAGCCAGTATTTCCCAATCTGTAGAATGGGGACAAATCCAGTGCCTGTTTTAGAGTGTTGCTGTGGAGATTAAAGGACTGAGGGTAACCGATGTGATCACTCAGCATAATGCTTGGTAAGCACTCCCTGGATTGTGTAAGGTAAGAAGACATTTTATTTTCCCAATTGTTTTCTTAGATTTAGGGCCTGCATAATGGATCAGACGGAAATTTCCTCTTTCTAATATCTTGAGCCCATCAATCACTACAGTAT
>NW_021697663.1:0-3145 GCF_005190385.1 Monodon monoceros | reverse complement strand
TAGTGGGATTGCTGTATCATATGGTAATTCTATTCTTAGTTTTATAAGAAACTCCATAATGTTCTCCACAGTGACTGTATCAATTTACATTCCCAACAATAGTGGAAGAGGGTTCCTTATCTCCACACCCTTTCCAGCATTTGTTGTTTGTAGATTTTCTGATGATGCCCATTCTAACAGGTGTGAGGTGATACACCATGGATGAGTCTATTTCGTTGAGCAAAGAGTAGGTCTTGTCTATTACATATTTGGGTTATGGAAGGGTATGTGTGCTAATTTCAATGTCTGGTTTTATACAGCACCCCAACTCAACTTTCCCCTTAAGCAAGCATAAGTTTTTTATCTAAATGTGAGACTCTGTTCGGTTTTGTAATTCAGTTTATGTGTAGCCAAGTTTACACTCCCTCTATTAGTGATATCTTATGATAATTATCTTTCTGTGTGTGACATATTTCTCTTAGAATCATCATACTTAAATCCACTCAATTTGCTGCTACAAGACTGATGACATTGATTTCACTGCTGAGTGATATTCCGATGTACATAAGTAGCACAAATTCTTTATCCATTTTTTTCTTTCTGGGATATTTAATTTGTACTGGACTCGAGGTTCTTGTAAACACAGCAGCGCTAAATTTTGTGTTGTCTGGGTCTTGTTGATTTTAATTTTCCTAAGCTATAGGGCCAAAAGTGGAAGTGCCCTAGGCTCTGTAGCTTTGTTTTTTAGATGTTTCAGATTACACCATAAATATCTCCAGAGTGTCTGTTGGCAAATTATATCCCGCCCATCAGCATAGCAAGGCTCCCTGTCCTCCATGGCCTGTCCTATGTTTCTGGTTTTTACACTTTTTTCAGATGGCCCTTTTGACGAATGGGAAATGAGACTTCATTGTAGTGCGGATTTCCATTGCTCCAGTGCTTCGTTGGCCAAAAAGGGCATATTTGTTTTTTCCTGAATATATTCAGGAAAAAATGTATATGCACTTTTTGTCCAAGTGCATCACTGTCAAAAATCTGCCGATTTTCATATGTTATAAATGCAATTCCAATCTACCTCCTGAAATATGATTCCTGCAATTCTGCCTCGTTTTCAAGTCCTCTTCGCAGCCTTACTTCAATATATTTTTGCCAATAGCTGTCATTTATAACTCTGCAGGTTTGTGAATTACAGTGCCCGTGATTTCCTTTCTTAACTCACTTCCTTGTAAGCTGGCCCCAAAACCCCAGGTTTGCTTCAGGCTGTTCTCAGGGTGCGGCACAGCACTCTGAGCCTTTGGTTAATTCCTCTTCCTGGTGGGAAATTAGAGTTAAATGTACCCCTCCAGACACCTGCCTCACTCCCAGCTCCCTGGTGATGTGTGTCCTCTGGTTTGAGGCTACATATGATGGGTTCCTCATCTTTTGATGATGTGGCCCCAATGATGTGAGGACACTCCTGCCTGGTTCCCATCCCCTTGGTGATGTGGGCCCTCCGGTGAGAGTCTGATCCTGGTTGGGTTCCTCACACTTCTGTGAGGTGGGCCCTCTGCTCTGAGGTCATTTCCTGCCTGGCTGACACACCCCGCCTTGGTGACGTCGGCCATATGGTGGCAGTTGGAGCCTGCTGGGAGCCTCCTCCCCTCGGTGATGAGGGCCCTCTGGCGTCAGGCCCTAACTGCTGGGCTCCCCACATTTTCTGATGTGTGCCCACTGGCGCGATGACACTCCTGCTTGGTTACCTTCCCCATGGGGATGTGGGCCTTGTCCTCTGAGGTCACAATGGCTGGTTTGCTCACAGTTTCATGATGAGGTCCCTCTGTTGTGAGTTCATCACTGCCTGGATCCCATAGCCTCTGTGCTCTGGGCCACCTGCTGGTAAGTTCCAACTGCTGGGTTCCTCACCTTTTTTATCCTTTGGGCCCTGTGTTGTGAGGCTCCTCCTGCCTGCCTCACTCCCAGCCCCTTGGTGATGTAGGTCCTCTGGTTTGTGGTCACATGTGCCAGATTCCTCACCTTTTAGTGATGTGGCGCCACTGGTGTGAGGACACTCGTGCCTGATTCCAGTCCCTTGGTGATATGGGCCATCTGGTGAGAGTCTGATCGTGGCTGGATTCCTCACCATTCTGTGAGGTGGGCCCTCTGCTGTGAGGTCAATTGTGCCTGGCTGGCACATATCGCCTTGGCGACGTAGGCCCTCTGGCTGCAGTTGGAGCATGCTGGGAACTCCTCTTCTCGGTGATGAGGGTCCTCTGGTGTCAGGCCCTAAGTGCTGGGCTCTACATATTTTCTCATGTGCGCCCAGTGGTGCGAGGACACTCCTGCCAGGTTCCCATCACCATGGGCATGTGGGCGTTCTGTCCTGTGGTCCCAATGGCTGGGTTGCTCACAGTTTCATGATGTGGGCCCTCTGCTGTGAGTTCACTCTGGCCTGTATCCCATAGCGTCAGTGCTCTGGGCTGCCTGCTTTGAGTTTCCAACTCCTGGATTCCTCACCTTTTTTATTCTATGTGCCCTCTGTTGTGAGTCTCCTCCTGCATGCCTCACTCCCAGCCCATTCGTGATTTGTGTCCCCTTGTTTGAGGCCACATGTGCTGGGTTCCTCACCTTCCGCTGATGTGACCCCACTGGTGTGAGAACACTCCTGCCTGGTTCCCATCTCCTTGGTGATGTGGGCCCTCTGGTGAGAGTCTGATCCTTGTTGCGTTCCTCACACTGCTGTGAGGTGGGCCCTCTGCTCTGAGGTCACTAATGCCTGGCTGGCACACCCCGCCTTGGTGACGTTGGCCCTCTTGTGGCAGTTGGAGCCTGCTGGGAGACTCCTCCCCTCGGTGATGAGGGCCCTCTCACGTCAGGTCCTAACTGCTGGGTACCCACATTTTCTGATACATGCTAAGTGGTGCGAGGACACTCCTGCCATGTTCCCAACCCCTTGGGGATGTGGGCCATCTGCTCTGAGGTCCCAATGGTTGGGTTGCTCACAGTTTCATGATGTGGGCCCTCTGCTGTGAGTTCACTGCAGCCCGGATCGCATAGACTCGGTGCTCTGGGCCGCCTGCTGGGAGGTTCCCACTGCTGGATTCCTCAGCTTTTTTATTCTATGGTCCCTGTGTTGTGAGGCTACTCCTGCCTGCCTCATTCCGAGCCCCTTGGAGATGTGGGTCCTCTG
>NW_021697662.1:0-1287 GCF_005190385.1 Monodon monoceros | reverse complement strand
GTAAATAGACTAAATGCTCCCACCAAAAGACACAGATTGGCTGAATGCATACAAAAACAAGACCCATATAGATGCTGTCTACAAGAGACCCGCTTCAGACCTAGAGACACATACAGACTAAAAGTAAGGGGATGGAAAAAGATATTCCATGCAAATGGAAACCAAAAGAAAGCTGGAGTAGCAATTCTCATATCAGTCAAAATAGACTTTAAAATAAAGACTATTAGAAGAGACAAAGGACACTACATAATGATCAAGGGATCGATCCAAGAAGAAGATATAACAATTGTAAATATTTATGCACCCAACAGAGGAGCACCTCAATACATAAGGCAAATACTAATAGCCATAAAAGGAGAAATCGACAGTAACACATTCATAGTAGGGGACTTTAACACCCCACTTTCACCAATGGACAGATCATCCAAAATGAAAATAAATAAGGAAACACAAGCTTTAAATGATACGTTAAACAAGATGGACTTAATTGATATTTATAGGACATTCAATCCAAAAACAACAGAATACACATTTTTCTCAAGTGCTCGTGGAACATTCTGCAGGATAGATCATATCTTGGGTCACAAATGAAGCCTTGGTAAATTTAAGGAAATTGAAATTGTATCAAGTACCTTTTCCGACCAAAACGCTATGAGACTAGACATCAATTACAGGAAAAGATCTGTAAAAAATACAATCACGTGGAGGCTAAACAATGCACTACTTAATAACGAAGTGATCACTGAAGAAGTCAAAGAGGAAATCAAAAAATACCTAGAAGCAAATGACAATGGAGACACGACGACCCAAAACTTATGGGATCCAGCAAAAGCGCTTCTAAGAGGGAAGTTTATAGCAATGCAATCCTACCTTAAGAAACAGGAAACATCTCGAATAAAAAACCTGAACTTGCATCTAAAGCAATTAGAGAAAGAAGAAGAAAAGAAGCCCAAAGTTAGCAGAAGGACAGAAATCATAAAGATCAGATCAGAAATAAATGAAAAAGAAATGAAGGAAACGATAGCAAAGATCAATAAAACTAAAAGCTGGTTCTTTGAGAAGAGAAACAAAATTGATAAACCATTAGCCAGATTCATCAAGAAAAAAAGGGAGAAGAGTCAAATCAATAGAATCGGAAATGAAAAAGGAGAAGTAACAACTGACACTGCAGAAATACAAAAGATCATGAGAGATTACTACAAGCAACTCTATGCCAATAAAATGGACAACATGGAAGAAGTGGACAAATTCTTAGAAATGCACAAGGTGCCAAGACTGAATCAGGAA
>NW_021697661.1:0-3487 GCF_005190385.1 Monodon monoceros | reverse complement strand
TCTGTAGCTTTGTTTTTCAGATGTTTCAGGATACACCATAAACATCTCCAGAGTGTCTGTTGGCAATTTACATCCCGCCCATCAGCATAACAAGGCTCCCTGTTCTCCATGGCCTGTCCTGTGTTTCTGGTTTTTACACTTTTTTCAGATGGCCCTTTTGACGAATGGGAAATGAGACTTCATTGTAGTGCGGATTTCCATTTCTCGAGTGCTTGGTTGGCCAAAAACGGCATATGCGTTTTTTCCTGAATATATTCAGGAAAAAATGTATATGCACTTTTTGTCCAAGTGCATCACTGTCAAAGATCTGCCGCTTTTCACATGCTTTAAATGCAATTCCAATCTACCTCCTGAAATACGATTCCTGCAATTCTGCCTCGTTTTCAAGTCCTCTTTGCAGACTTACTTCAATATATTTTTGCCAATAGCTGTCATTTATAACTCTGCAGGTTTGTGAATTACAGAGCCCGTGATTTCCTTTATTAACTCGCTTCCTTGAAAGCTGGTCACAAAACGGCAGGTTTGCTTCAGGCCATAATCAGGGTCCAGCACGGCACTCTGAGCCTTTGGTTAATTCCTCTTCCTGGTGGGAAATTAGAGTTAAATATGCCCCTCCAGACACCTCCCTCACTCCTAGCCCCTTGGTGATGGGTGTCCTCTGGTTTGAGGCCACGTGTGCTGGGTCCCTCAGCTTTTGATGATGTGGCCCCACTGGTGTGAGGACACTCCTGCCTGGTTCCTATCCCCTTGGTGATGTGGGCCCTCTGGTGAGAGTCTGATCCTGGCTGGGTTCCTCACACCTCTGTGAGGTGGGCCCTCTGCTGTGAGGTCACTCCTGCCTGGCTGGCACACCCCGCCTTGGCAATGTCGGCCTTCTTGTGGCAGTTGGAGCCTGCTGGGAGCCTCTTCCCCTCGGTGATGAGGGCCCTCTGGCGTCAGGCCCTAACTGCTGGGTACCCACATTTTCTGATACGTGCTAAGTGGTGCGAGGACACTCGTGCCATGTTCCCAACCCCATGGGGATGTGGGCGTTCTGCTCTGAGGTCCCAACGCCTGGGTTGCTCACAGTTTCATGATGTGGGCCCTCTGCTGTGAGTTCACTGCGGCCTGGATCGCATAGACTCGGTGCTCTGGGCCGCCTGCTGGGAGGTTCCCACTGCAGGATTCCTCAGCTTTTTTATTCTATTGGCCCTGTGTTGTGAGGCTACTCCTGCCTGCCTCACTCCGAGCCCCTTGGAGATCTGGATCCTCTGGTTTAGGCCACATGTGCTGGGGTCCTCACCTTTCTATGATGTGGCCACCCTGGTGTGAAGACAGTCCTGCCTGGTTCTGATGCCCTTGGTGATGTGGGCCCTCTGGTGAGAGTCTTATCCTGGCTGGGTTCCTCACCATTCTGTGAGGTAGGCCCTCAGCTGTGAGGTCACTCCTGCCTGGCTGTTGCACGTCACCTTGGCGACATGGGCCCTCAGTTGGGAGTTAGGGCCTGCTTGGGGTCTCCTCCCCTTGGTAATGAGGGCCCTCTGGCGTCAGGCCCTAACTTCTGGGCTCCCAAAATTCTCTGATGTGTGCCCTGTGGTGCGAGTACACTTCTGCCAGGTTCCCAACCACATGGGAATGTGGGCCTTCTGCTCTAAGGTCCCAACGGCTGGGTTGCTCACAGTTTCATGATGAGGGCCCTCTGTTTTGAGTTCAGTCAGGCCTGGATCCCATAGCCTCGCTGCTCCTGGCCGCCTGCTGGGAGGTTCCAACTGCGGGATTCCTCACTTTTTTTACGCTATGGGCCCTCTGTTTTGAGGCTCCTCCTGCCTGCCTCACTCCCAGCCCCTTGGTGATGTGTGTCCTGTAGTTTGAGGCCACGTGTGCTGGGTCCGTCACATTTCGGTGATGTGGCCCCACTGGTGTGAGGACACTCCTGCCTGGTTTCCATTCCCTTGGTGATGTGGGCTCTCTGGTGAGAGTCTGATCCTCTTTGGGTTCCTCACACTTTTGTGTTGTTGGCCCTCTGCTCTGAGGTCACTCCTGCCTGGCTGGCACACCCCCGCATTGTCGACGTCGGCCCTCTGGTAGCAGTTGGAGCTTGCTGGGAGCCTCCTCTCCTCAGTGATGAGGGCCCTCTTGCGTCCGGCCCTAACTGCTGGGCCCCTCACATTTTCTGATGTGTGCCCACTGGTGTGATGACACTCCTGCTTGGTTCCCTTCCCTATGGGGATGTGGGCCTTGTGCTCTGAGGTCACAACGGCTGGGTTGCTTACAGTATCACGATGAGGGCCCTCTGTTGTGAGTTCATCAGTGCCTGGATCCCATAGCCTCGGTGCTCTGGACCGCCTGCTGGGATGTTCCAACTGCTGGATTCCTCACCATTTTTATACAATGGGCCATGTGTTTTGAGGTTAATCCTGCCTGCCTCGCTCCGAGACCCATGGTGATGTGGGTCCTCTGGTTTGAGGCCACATGTGCTGGGTACCTCAACTTTCGATGATGTGGCCCCACGGGTGTGAGGACACTCCTGCCTGGTTCCCAGCCACTTGCTTATGTGGGCACTCTGGTTAGAGTCTGATCCTAACTGGGTTCCTTACCTTTCTGTGAGGTGGGCCCTCTGATATGAGGTCACTCCTGCCTGGATGTCTCACATTGCCTTGTCAAGGTAGGCCCTCTGTTGGCCACTGAAGCATGCTGGGAGCCTCCTACCCTCTTTAATGAGGGCCCTGGAAGAAACGCATATGACCTTTTTGACCAAGTGCATCATTGTCGAGGTTCTGCCTCTTCTCCTATGCTTTCAGAGGACTTCCCGTCTACCTCCTGAAATCGTAATCCTGGAATTCTGCCCCGCGTTCAAGTCCCCTTTGCAGCCTTACTTCAATATATTTTTGGACGATAGCTGTCATTTATAACTCTGCAGGTTTGTGAATTACAGGGCCCCTGAGCTCCTTTCTTCAACTCGCTTTCTTGTGAGCTGGCCGCAAACCCGCAGGATTGCTTCAGGCCCTAATCTGGTTCCGGCACGGCATGCAGAGCCTTTGGCTAATTCCTCTTCCTGGTGGGAAATGAGCATTAAATTTGCTCGTGCAGACACCTACAGCTAATCTCTCATTGGTTTTCCCTATTCCTGTTCATCTTGTGCAGAAATTCCAAACTGTGCCAAACAGGAGGTTAAAGGCACTGACTCTCCAAGTGGGGAGAGTGTTAGTAAAGCGTCTGGAATGGTAAAACCGAGTACGAGGGGACAAAAACTGAGATGCATTTAAAAAGGTTTCCCGGTCACACGGTGGACCATATTCCGGGTTTCCCATGCACGTTTTACCTGTAGGAAGAATCCCTTAAACCTGGAGAGTTGGGACTCATGGAATGGGTACCATGCAGTATGACTTCAAAGGGTCTGCATTAGGTCATCGAAGCTCACCAATGCTATCAGCCCGATATGTCCAAACTTATGTCTAACTCAGCTCTGGGTGTAGATGTGGTAAATCCAGGTTGCATCACAAGCCCT
>NW_021697660.1:1828-2471 GCF_005190385.1 Monodon monoceros | reverse complement strand
TTCTTACTAGTCAGGTGTATTCCTAGGGTTGAATATGGGGTGTTTAGTCCAAATCGTTGAGCAAGTTGTAGGTCTTGACTATTACATATTTGGCTTATAGAAAGGTATCTGTGCTAATTTCTATCTCTGCTTTTATGCAGCACCCCAACTCACCTTTCCCCTTAAGCAAGCATAAGTTAGTTTTCTAAATTTGAGACCCTGTTGTGTTTTGTAATTTAGATCATGTGTAGCCATGTTTACATTCCATGTATTAGTGATATCCTATGATGTTTCATTTTCAGTGTGACTTATTTCACTTAGAATCATCGTTCCTGAATCCACTCATTATGCCGCGACGGGCCTGATGACATAGATTTCATTGGTGAGTGATATTCCATTGTACGTACCTACCACAATTTCTTTATCCATTTTCCGCTTTCTGGGATATTTAAATTGTACCGTACACGAGGTTCTTGTAAACAGAGCCGTCCGAAACTTTGGGGTGGCTGTGTGTTTTTGATTTTAATTTCCCTAAGCTATAGGACCATATGTGGAATTGCGATTGGCTACCTTGGTTTGTTTTTTAGGTGTTTCAGGAAACGCCATACACTTCTCCAGAGTGGCTGTCGGAAATTTACATCCCACCCATCAGCATAACAAGGCT
>NW_021697660.1:0-1728 GCF_005190385.1 Monodon monoceros | reverse complement strand
TTACATCCCGCCCATCAGCATAACAAGGCTCCCTGTTCTCCATGGCCCGTGCTGCCTTTCTGGATTTTACACTTTTATCAGATGGCCCTTTTGACCGGGGGGCAGTGAGATTTCATTTTAGTGCAGATTTCTTTAACATGCTTGCTTGGTTGGCCAAAAAGGGCGTATGCGTTTTTTCCTGAATATATTCAGGAAAAAACGCATACGCCGTTCTTGGCTAAGTGCATCATTGTCGACATTCTGCCTCTTTTCCTATGCTTTAAATGCAATTCCTGTCTACCCCCTGAAATCGTTTTCCTGCAATTCTGCCCCGTTTTCAAGTCCTCTTCGCAGCCTTACTTGAACATAATTTTGGACCATAGCTGTCATTTATAACTCTGCAAGTTTGTGAATTACAGTGCCCCTGAGCTCCATTCCTCAACTCGCTTTCTTGTGAGCCGGCCGCAAAATCACAGGATTTCTTCACGTCCTAATCTGGTTCTGGCACGGCATGCTGAGCCTTTGGTTAATTCCTCTTCCTGGTGGGAAATGAGCGTTCCATTTGCCCATGCAGACACCTACAGCTAGTCTCTCATTGGTTCTCCCTATTCCTGTTCATCTTGCGCAGAAGTTGCAAACTGTGTCAAACAGGAGTTTAAAGGAACTGAGTCTCCAAGTGGGGAGAGAGTTAGTAAATCGTGTAGAATGGTGAAACCGAGTACCATGGGATGAAAACTGAGATGCATTTAAAAACGTTTCCCGGTCACACGGTGGACCATACTCTGGGTTTCCCATGCATGTTTTAGCTGAATGAAGAATCCCTTCAACCAGGAGAGTTGGGACCCATGGAATGGGTACCATGCAGTATGACTTCAAAGGGTCTGCGTTTGCTCACCGAACCTCACCAATGCCATCAGCCCGAAGTGTCCAGCGTTATGTCTCACTCAGCTCTCAGTGTAGATGTGGTAAATCCTGGTTCCATCACAATCTCTGAATGAATTATTTAGGAATTGCTCTCTATTTCCCTGTCATTGTGTTTTGTTTTTGTAATTTATTTTGATAATGGGATTTATCTTATTTTCACTGCTCTGTTTATGCCGTTGTACACACACTTGATTCTCTTACGAAGACATATAAATCCATGGGTTTTAAGATTCTTACTAGTCAGGTATATTCGTAGGCGTTGAATATGGGGTGTTGAGTACATTTTGTTGAGCAAGCAGTAGGTCTTGACTATTACATATTTAGCTTATGGAACAGTATCTGTGCTAATTTCAATCTCTGGTTTTATGCAGCACCCCAACTCACCTTTATCCTTAAGCAAGAATAAGTTGGTTTTCTATATTTGAGACCCTCTTCTGTTTTGTAATTCAGTTCATGTGTAGCCAAGTTTATATTCCATGTATTAGTGATATAGTATATCTTTCTCTTTTTGAATTCTGTGACTTTGAATGATCATATGTAACTCCTCTGGAGTTGTTACAAGTGGCCATATTTCATTGGTTTCCAGGCTGAGTCATATTCCACTCTACATAAGCACCACATCTGTATCCATTTTTTCCCTCCAGAGACATTGAAGTTATATCCTAGTCGAGGATCTTTTAAACAGTGAGGCGGTATACATTGGGGTGCCTGTGTCCTCTCGATTTTTGTTTTTCCCAAGATATACGTCCATGAGTGGAAGTTCCCTGTGCTCTGTAGCTCATTTTTTAGATGCTTTAGTAAACACAATACACTTCTCCAGAGTGA
>NW_021697659.1:0-4062 GCF_005190385.1 Monodon monoceros | reverse complement strand
TCACCACACCTGGTGATTTACTGGGGATGTTGCCTGCTGACCTTGGCAGGTTGGGAGGGCAAGGCTGGGTCCTGCAGAGGGAGATGTTGAACCTCACCAGGGACACTCTTTACAAAGAACACAATGTGAACAACACCTCCAGGAGTGATGCATGTGGTGACCCCACAGACGCCTTCGCCCCCCCATCTAAACATAAGAGCCTGGCATCTTCAGGGGTTCTATGGAACGGGGACTGTTCCCTGGCGAGATGCACTCAGGTCATCCTCCAGTTGCCTGTGCAGATTACCACCATTCTCTTCTCTCCACCTTTTTGTTCACATGCAGTGGTGACCACATCCGTGCTCTTCTCTGGCTTTTGGGTTTTCCTGAAGCGCAAAAAAAAAAAAAAAAAAAAGTCAGGGATGGCAAGGGAAGCACATACACTTATTTGCCTTCTGCTCTTCCTCCTACCCTCTCCACGCTCACATTTCCTCCTCTTGTTCTTCCTCATCCTTTTACTTCATCCCTTCTCTTGAATCCAGGACAAGAGAATTTCTTTTTATTTTTAATTGGATGAGTCAGTCTTCTTTTACATATTTATTTATTTTTAACGTCCTTATTGGAGTATAATTGCTTTACAATGGTGTTAGTTTCTGCTATATAACAAAGTGAATCAGCTATACATATATATACATCCCCATAACCCCTCCCTCTTTTGTCTCCCTCCCACCCTCCCTATCCCACCCATCCAGGTGGTCACAAAACACCAAGCTGATCTCCCTGTGCTAAGCGGCTGCTTCCCACTAGCTATCTATTTTACGTTTGGTAGTGTATATATGTCCATGCCACTCTCTCACTTTGTCAAAGCTTAACCTTCCCCCTCCCCATATCCTCAAACCCATACCATTTTTATGCTAAGTTATATTCTACATGTAGCTGGAAAAATGTTAAAAAGATTTTTAAAGAACTGCGCAACTATTTTTGAAGTTGATTTGGATGTTCAAGGCTTGCGAGCACTTTATCCATCTCAGTACTATTTCACTTAGTAAATAAATGCAGTTGCCATAATTGCTGCATATGTGTCTGTGTTCCCTTCTAGGTTATATGTTTTTGAAGTTAGAAACTATATTTATATCACAGCACCTATGTATAGCACAATATCCATTGCTAATTCAGATTGTGTTTTAAGATATGAGACAAAATTTAAGACTTTTATTATAGTCATAAACATCTAGCAAACCAACCAGAAAATAAAAACTAATTTTCAATTGGTTGGCCAAGAACAAAAAAGAGAGGAATACCTAGTGCAAAATCATATCTCTAATAACTACTGTTGGATTTAGAGCACACACATGCTAAACTTATTTTAAAATATCTTCTCATCAAAGATTTGAGGTTGGACCGGAAAAAATTATATCAGAAGTGAAAATAATTATGTGGTCTGACAAGCGTGGATCACACAAAGTAAGTGTATACTATGTATAAAGTAGATAAACTACGAGGTCCTGCTGTATAGCACAGGCAACTATATTCAATACCTTGTAATAACCTATAAAGGAAACGGATCTGAAAAAGAAATACATATATCTGAATCTCTTGGCTGTACACCTGAAACACAACATTGTCAATCAACTATACTTCAAGTAAAACAAAACAAAACAAAACAAAGTAAGTGTAAAGGGAAGTATAGTTTTATAAATTCACCTCTGATATCCAGTGGACCAACTGAAAGACAACAGAAAGTACAACTTTCTAGGAGACAGGACATGGCCAGCAAACCAGGCCGTTACCCTCAGTAACGGTCATACCTGCCAAAAAATATACAGACTAGCCTGCATTCATGAATACATAGGAATTCTTCATTTATCTGGCATTGTTAGGCAATGAGGTATTGTATGTTAGGAGAAGTTTTTTTAAATGACAAATTGAAGAGGAGTTATTTTAACCTTCACTCGGTAATTTTTTTCTAAAATTAAGAAATGTATACACTGGTGTATCTAATGTTTCTGTGATAACTCGGGGTCATCAGTTCAATCAACGTTTGCATGAATAATGCAAACGGAAACAAGACAGGCATGCTTACTGAAACTGAAAATGACATGGCACTGGCTGGAATAACTGATGAGAGAGCAAGAAAAAAGCAAAAATGAAAACAAACCGTGATCAAGAAACAGTCAAGTTCTGACTTTCTGTACATAGTTTCAAAACGAGATACCACAAATCCCAGCGAGAGACTCCAGCTCATTAGCTGTCTTTCTCCTTTGTTTCCACCTTCCTTTCCTTTTCCTTCTATCCTAGACTGTTCCAGGCAGTGCTTATAGCTGCTTGCAAGACAAATTCTAATACTTGCTTTCTCTCACACAAACTTCACAATATGTCCATGTGATAAAAAGTGTGTAGGTAAAAGACAATTCACCACAGGGACATCTCCTCTGAAAATAGAATTAGAAACTAGCTTCTAAACATGCAGAGAGAAGGGCGTGGTGTCAGGCACTAATTTCCTTGCGAATTCCTCTCCATTTCTAATAGACGTTCTTCTTTACCAAGATCCCTTTTTATTGGTGTCCTATTCCAGACTGCTCCACCCCGCCCATCCTCATCCTGTAAAATACATTCACACTCTTTTCTGACCCTACTTATTTGCCCATTAAATAATCAATCATAGAACTGTCGGAATTAAATACAGAGTGAAATTAAAATACTGGAGTCACTTGGAGGGTTTAAGCAGCTCCACCAGAAAATACTGGGCATGGATTTAAAAGAGGCTGCGTGGGACTTGCTCTTGTCCAAGTTCTTTCTCAAGAAGTATCTGAAATAAGCCTAAATTCAGAGTTAATCAGATTGGCCTGCTTTCTCAGGTGGACTGGAATTCATTGATCTTTCCCTTCAACTCCCTGATGTCAGTGGCACTTTCCGGAGAGGAGGTGGACTTCTCTGCCTACTGCAGAAGCTCAGTTCCCCCAGGACCCACTCCCCGTCTGAATCCCACACTGGAGGCCAGATGCCAGCCTTCCCAGAACTTTCGTGGTCTCATTTCAGTTTTTGACCTGCTCAGATTGAGTTCCTGTAGACTCTTCCTCAGCTTGAAATCTGATCTTCCACCCCTTTCCCTGACCTTGATGGTTACCTTCCTACTTTAGACCTCAGGTGCTTTAGCTATAAATTGATATATTTGCCCTTAATTCTAAAGTCTTCTTTCTAAAGCTCTACAATGTGTGGCTCCTTGAAAATGTTTCTCTTTGCTGGTTTTAATTTTGTAGATAATTAAAACCACAGCTACTCTAAAAGACAGTAAGTTACATTGGAAAAGAAAGTGTGCTTTTGTAGTTAGATTAACAGGGATGGAAGACGACTTAGTATGTTTTAAGATACTCATGATCCGTTCTCGTGAGAGTCGGGGGAAGAAGGGGAAGAGAGTTAATAAAATACAAAACGATTGTGACAAATTAAGTTCACCAAGATGTAGCTGATTAGTTACTACTTGAATAAGCCACACAAATCCAATTCAAGTTGTCCTTTATTTTTCTAAGAAGGATCCCAGTGAACTGAGTCCCATGTTCAGTAACTCCACGTTCAATGGCTTAGTCTTTAAAAACTGTTATGTTGCTGGAAGAAGAAATATTGCCCATCAGTTCTAATTGATGTTTAGCTATCATGCACATTTCAAATAAATTTATTACATTGCCTGATCTCAGTGTAATACCTTCCAAAGGGGCATAGAGCACATGAAGTTATGGAGTCTCCATCTTCTACACTGAAGTATGCAATAAATTACATATTATTTGGCCGTGAAATTCACAAGCCATAGAAACCACGCCATTAGCAATGTATACAGTGGTAAACAGCAGGTAATGAGAATGATATAAAACAAAACAGACTGTGTATGTTGGCACTGCTGCCAATAAAACAATCATTAAATGCATTCATATGCATCTATGCTAGGTAAGCTCTTTAGGGCAATTGCTATGAGTTCTACATACCTGTCAGGATATTATATATAGCCCAGTTTCTATGGCCTTTATTCAAAGTCTCTGAGAAAGGGTTACTCTGGGTAAATTCAGACCTTTTCTCAATATAGAATTT
>NW_021697658.1:696-1382 GCF_005190385.1 Monodon monoceros | reverse complement strand
GTGAGAGTGTTGAGGAGGTGAGGATGGTGAGGTGATGAGAAGGTGAGCGATGTGAGGAGAGGCAGCGGATGGAGGGGAGGTAGCGGATGGAGGTGAGGGAGTTGACGAGGTGAGGGAAGTGAGGGAGGTGAGGGAGGTGAGATGATGTAGGTGAGGTGATGTTAGGGCACTGAGGAGAGGTGTGAGATGTGGGGGAGGTGGGTGGAGGGGGGGGAGGGGAGGGGAGGTGAGGGGGGTGAGGGGGGTAGTGTGGGAGAGGGGAGGGAGATGAGGTGAGAGAGTTGAGAGAGGTGAGGTGAGGGAGGGGAGGTGAGGGAGGTGATGGAGTTGAGTTGGGGAGGGAGGGGAGGAAGTGAGAAGGTGAGGAGGTGATGTAGGTGAGGAGGTAAAAAGGTGAGTAACTGAGGGAGGTGAGGAGGTGAAGAGGTGAGGTGATGGAAGTGAGGGATGTGAGGAGGTGTGGGAGGTGAGTGAGGTGAGGAAGAGATGGAGGTGAGGAAATGAGGGAGTTGAAGAAATGAGGAGGTGAGGGAGATGAGGGAAGTGAGGAGGAGAGGGAGAAGATGGACGTGTGGGAGATGAGGAGGTGAGGGAGGTGAAGAGATGAGGGATGTGATGGAGCAGAGGAGGTGAGAGGGTTGAGAAGGTGAGTGTGGTGAAGGGGTGAGGACATGAGGGAGGTGAGG
>NW_021697658.1:0-686 GCF_005190385.1 Monodon monoceros | reverse complement strand
GTGAGAGTGTTGAGGAGGTGAGGATGGTGAGGTGATGAGAAGGTGAGCGATGTGAGGAGAGGCAGCGGATGGAGGGGAGGTAGCGGATGGAGGTGAGGGAGTTGACGAGGTGAGGGAAGTGAGGGAGGTGAGGGAGGTGAGATGATGTAGGTGAGGTGATGTTAGGGCACTGAGGAGAGGTGTGAGATGTGGGGGAGGTGGGTGGAGGGGGGGGAGGGGAGGGGAGGTGAGGGGGGTGAGGGGGGTAGTGTGGGAGAGGGGAGGGAGATGAGGTGAGAGAGTTGAGAGAGGTGAGGTGAGGGAGGGGAGGTGAGGGAGGTGATGGAGTTGAGTTGGGGAGGGAGGGGAGGAAGTGAGAAGGTGAGGAGGTGATGTAGGTGAGGAGGTAAAAAGGTGAGTAACTGAGGGAGGTGAGGAGGTGAAGAGGTGAGGTGATGGAAGTGAGGGATGTGAGGAGGTGTGGGAGGTGAGTGAGGTGAGGAAGAGATGGAGGTGAGGAAATGAGGGAGTTGAAGAAATGAGGAGGTGAGGGAGATGAGGGAAGTGAGGAGGAGAGGGAGAAGATGGACGTGTGGGAGATGAGGAGGTGAGGGAGGTGAAGAGATGAGGGATGTGATGGAGCAGAGGAGGTGAGAGGGTTGAGAAGGTGAGTGTGGTGAAGGGGTGAGGACATGAGGGAGGTGAGG
>NW_021697657.1:0-6972 GCF_005190385.1 Monodon monoceros | reverse complement strand
ACCAAAAGTAAATCCTCGATATTGGGGTCTGGATGATAAGGCTGCTGAGCTGTCTTGAGTATGGGTACCTTAGGCTCATCTTCTTCTCATCCCTATGGGCGACAGATCTCGAAGACCTGGGTCTGCATTAACAGGTGTTATGGATTTGCCTGAACCTATGACAATTCGTATACCCTGTTCATGCAAGGGAAGGCTGTCTGTGTAGTATTTCTAAGCCTACCTACATATCTTGAACCCCTCTCATTTCACAATGAAAAAATACTTCTAATGTGCATTGTGCTAATTAACAAATCCTCTGTGATAGGAGATAAAGATAATTGAAGCTGCGTTTAGTAAGCACCTAACCCCCTCCCCCAACACACACGGGCTTTAGATGAGAGTCACTATGAACTCCCTAACTCCTCCTGGAATAGGCATTCTTCTAGGATATTTCAGATATTAACTAACGGCCTGCTTATCTGTCCACCTATACATCTAACTAACATATACATCTTGTTGACGTGCCGGTTAAAATGCAGGTTCCTCATCCCCAAAGTTCTGCTGAATCAGAAACTCCAGCAATGGGAGCTGAAAATCAGCAATGTACCAAGCTCTGTGGTTAATTCAGGTAGTTCTGACACCCTAGAGTTTGAGGATTCCTGCTGTAGAGAGAAAGAGAAGAGGCTCCCTGCCCTGGCCCCAACATGCATTTACTCTGGAAAACTCTGAGCAAGCCAAGGGAGGAACCAACCTCATTCTTCTCCCCTTCAGAGGCTGAGACTGTGCAAGAAGCCGTGGAGAAGTTGGGAGCAACTCTGGAGGATTTATGAGCTGCAGATGACAGAACCCACTCTTTATCCGGAATTTCCCAAGATTCTCCAGGCACATGACCATAAAGGAAATGGGCCCTTGTCTCTTTTCTATGTACCCCAGCACGAGGGTGGATCATATATAATTTGATAAGGAATATCTCTTTCTGAGAAAAAGAAAACGTATTCTTTAACCAAGAAGAGGAGAAGAATTAAATACTTTAAATGCAACTACCTAGAAACCACAGCTGTTCTTTACCTCAGGTGGGTTTCAACCAAATCTTTATTGTAGTAATTAGTAACTCCCTGGCTGTTTGCCATGTATTATATTTGATTTTCATTTAAATGTATGTCTTAGAGTAAAATTATACTATTCCTAAAAAATAGAACAACTGACTAAGATGAAGATTAAAAACTAATCCCCAAGGAGTATCCAACAACAGATGAATGGATAAAGAAGATGTGGTATATATATATATATATACATATATATGTGGGTATATATATGCATATGTATATATACAATAAAATACTGCTCAGCCATAAAAAAGAATGAAATTTTGCCATTTGCAACAACATGGATAGGCTTGGAAGGTATGAGTCAGACAGAGAAAGACAAATACTGCATGATATCACTTATATGTGGAATATAAAAAATAAAACAAACTAGTGAATATAACAAAGAAGAAACAGACTCACAGATATAGAGAACAAACTAGTGATTACCAATGGGGAGAGGGTAGAGAGAAGGGCAAGATATGGGTAAGAGATTGAGAGGTACAAACTACTATGTATAAAATAAATAAGCTACATGGATATATTGTACAGCATACGGAGTATAGCCAATATTTTATAATAACTATAAATGGAGTATAACCTTTAAAAATTGTGAATCACTATGTTGTACACCTGAAACTTACATCAACTATACCTCAATAAAAAATTTTTTCGAGTACGATTGTATACCAGTAGTAATGATACTGTAGGTTTAACATGACCAAATGGAATTCATTCCCACACGAATTCGACTCTAACTTCACAAATCAGCTTACTGCAGAGGCAGTTTCTTTAGGCACTGATTGATACCAAAAATAATACAGTTGTTGTCAAGAAAGTAAATTTGGTGTGACTCGGAATCGATAAATATTTTACAGACTTAATCCCCAAGGAAATTATTAGAGTGCTTGGTTTTGAGGACTATAGATAGGTTGTTTAACAGAATTGCAGACCAAGAATGAAAACGACTTCATGTAATGGAAAAAGATCGAGGTTTAGGAAACTATGCACACATAAATATTTACACCGAGGGAATATTTTTAAGTTGGAGACTGTTTTTTAACTACTGAAGCAACTCACATGGGAACACAAAATTATTTGGGGGAAAACTAGATCTTTGGTTGTATCTCTTTCCTCTGAATTAATGAAGAATTTCAGCCATAAAATCCCAATCCCAATAAACTATGCATTTTCATTCCCTTGGGAGGTATCTAAAATTAGGCAACCTTAAGAGAAGGAATCTATTAGCTAATCCTTTCGTGGGATCAAGGGTTTAGCAACTGATTTAATGTAGCAAGTGGAAACAAGCCTGTGAATGGTAAGTGCAGCCTCCTCCTTTAATTTCACTGTGTGGATAAATATGAGAAGTATTGTCCAAATGAGATAAAGTCAAGCTGAATAATCTAAGAACCACCAATATAATATGGACACTTAGAGCATTCTTCCAGGTCGGCCTTGTATTAGAGAGGCTTAAATTGACAAGGAAACACCTAACACTAGAAGCCCTAGATGTTAATTTTGCCATGAATTCCTGCTACTTATTTTGCCGATGAACAAAGGGGCCCAGAAAGAACCATGGGACACCAAAAGATTACAGTTGGAACAGAGCTCCATCCTCCTGGTTCCAGCCCTGCGTTCTTCCTAATGGTGCTTGTTAACGTTTTCCCTGTTCGTATTTGCGTTGTTGTTTTAGCTGAAGAACACTCAGAACTCAAATAATGATAGGGGGAGCAGCTGGCCCACATGGGGGTCTGTTGCCTAGGCCATGACCTCTACTAACATTGACGGCTCACAGGGTCACGGGTAGAAACCACTCTGGTTCGCACCTCCCCAGACTCCCTGTTGCTTGACCGTCCGGAAATCTAATAATTCCATGCTTCTGCCTTGCTTTGTAAATAGTGGGGGTAAAAATCTTTTCCCTGCCAAACTGCTATATGTATACTTTTTAAAGCAGCAGCAGGAAAAGAGGTTGCATGACCTCAACCCTGGAGCCAGTCTGTGATGAGGTCTGTCACGAGGACCATGTGACCCTGACACAGGCCAGGGAGCTCTGGCGGTATCGGAGCCAGTATGCCCGTCACCCTGCCTCTCCACACCTCAAAGCTGGCAGGGCGATCCAATGAGGGGCAAGTGTCGAAGGTCATTAGTGACACTAAAGGCGGTCCTCATAGCAGAAGCATTGGTAATTAACTCAAAAGGATTTTAAGATCTTAAGCCAGCCTGACCCAGAGTGGTAACCTGTGGCATCCTATTTCTGCATCTGCTAGAACCCTGACCCTGGACTTTCTGCCACCTGTTTTCAGCCATTCTCCTACGACAACCGGACTAAGATTCCTCAGCTTAACCCTCTGCACGCTCTAAGGTGTGGGTTCTCAAATGGTACTCACCTAAACTTTGGCTGGGATGCCTTTTGAAATGCCTGTTTCCAGGCTGTGCACCCAGGGGTTCTGATTCAGTGACTTTGGTATCTGTCCTGGGAATCTGCATTTTAACAAACAGTGTGACTGTGGATCACTGGTTCTCCACCCTTGGCCCAGCACTGCTGACCAGGACACAGACAAGCCTCCTGATTGGGCCAGCGGGATCCTCCATGGCCACTCTGCCAGGCTCACCCCAGCCTTTGATGCCCTAGTTGCCTGGTCCTTTCAGGCGCCTGCTAGGCTGGTCCCCTCAGAGACCGCATGCCTTGGCTGCATCTGACTGGGTGTGGCCTCAGCCTCTGAAGAATTCCTAAACCATTTTTATCTCCCAGGCCTGCGGCTCTAAGCTTGAAATCAGGCTAATTTTCTTTTCAACCCTCAAAACACAAAGGATCCATTTTCCTCCCTTTCTTGGGCAATAAACTTATTTGCCTTGAGGAACCTAGACTTATGAAACACATAGGACTACTTACTAAAATTTCTCGAGAGCAGCTTCTCCCTCAGCCTATGGCATCAGCCGTTCCGTCTGTGCGGCCCTTTGAGTGGCTGCTAATGGAAAATTCAATCAACAATAAAGAGATTTCTTGGCCTAAGTCACTGGAAGGTCCAGAGCCAGGTCAGGCCTCAAGCCTGTCTTGATTCAGTTTCTTTTTTTTTTTTTTTGATTTATTATTTATCTTTGGCTGCATTGGGTCTTTGTTGCTGGGTACAGGCTTTCTCTAGCTGTGGTGAGTGGGGGCTACTCTTCGTTGCGGAGCACAGGCTCTAGGCACATGGGCTTCAGTAGTTGCAGCATGCAGGCTCAGTAGTTGTGGCTTGTGGGCTCTAGAGCGCAGGCTCAGTAGTTGTGGTGCACGGGCTTAGTTGTTCCACGGCATGTGGGATCTTCCCGGACCAGGGATCGAACCTGTGTTCCCTGAATTGGCAGGCAGATTCTTAACCACTGCGCCACCAGGGAAGCCCTCAGTTTCTTTCCATCTGCTTTTTTTGTTCTGTTTTCAATCTCTCTTTTGCCTTCCAGAGTGTAAGCAGCACCCAACTCCATAGCCACGTACCACAGAGGGAGAGAGACCGTGTCTGCCACAACAGTCCAGGCTGTAATCCCGCGATTCCTCCCGACTAGGCATGTCTGTCCCGTGCTTGCCCTGAGCCAGTGACCACGGACTGCTGGTTGACTTACTCCCACGTGCCCAGTAACATAGGCTGGACGGCCGGGGTGGACACTGGGCCCTTGAGGGTGGGGGAAGGGAGGGACAGGATGCGAGGTAGTCATGACAACAGCCGAATCAGCTACTGCTGGCCCAGAGTTCACCTAGGGGATTCTCGGACTAAAAGCAGCAGGAACCAGGCACAAAGTAAGCCTTTAGTGGTTAATCTGCTACATGTGAATACAGGAGAGGGAGCCGTGAGGGGTAGTGGAAAGGGTAGGGTTCCCATCAAATGAGGAAAGGGTTGACCTGACACACAAGTTTCTCTCCTTTACTAACCCTTTCCTCCAGGTTGAATCTTGAAGTTTTCCCCAGATAAAAGTCGCTTCACATTTCATGGCTCTTATTCCTTAAGTAACTTTGTATCACTTAAAAAAATCTGACATATCTCCTCCTAAAGGCATGGTGCCTATTTTCTTTGTAAGCTTAAAAATATGCTCAAGCAGGGGAACAAAGTGAGGTAAAACGTTTTTAACCATGAAAACAGTAGTTTGTACATCTAGATTTTTTTCCTTTGAAGAAATTGGTATCCCATTGTTTTTTTGTTTGTTTGTTTTTAAACTACACCTGTTTTATAATTTGCAGGGGTGGATTAAGGACCCAGAAACAAAAAAGATCCAATTCTTTTAAGAGAAACCAACTGATAACACTAAAGAATCACTTGTCAGCTAGGAGGGATCTGAGTGAGTTAAGGCTCAAAACCAAGTTAGAAGGGGGAAAAAAAGATCAGTTAGGGCTCTCAGAGATTCTAGGTAGAAAACGAGCTCACCAGGGTCCATGAAAGATCTCCAAGAAGAGGGAAAATAAGAAAAGTGACACTTGGTGCTTGGTATGGGTTCCCCAAATCTATTCCACCCAAATGTAGCCCATGAAGATCTTATGTTCCCATTGGCAGAGGATGACTTAGGAAAGGATGGAAAATGAATTATCACTAGCAAAGAAGCTTTCCTCACTTCTCTGAAGAGACACAGGGATGGGCAAGTCCTCTTCTTCCACTGGGGATGTGGTCTTGTTGGGATGTGGTGCCTAGAACTTGGCAGTCAGCTGGCCTGAGGACCAAAGTCACCAGGGAGAGCAGAATAGGAGAGTCTCAGAGAAGCAGAGCCAGGGCATGCCTGCCACCTAAAGCCTGTCCTGACTCTGTGCTTCCTGCCACATGAGGTGATAAACTTCCCTATATTAAGCCAGTTGGAGTAAGGACTTTGAATTACTTGCAGCAGAAAGTTTTCTTATGCAAAGTTTTTTGGTAACTATGGGTTCTAACACTTAAATTCTAGCAGGTAAACTTGATAATCCTGATAATTTTAACTATTGGTATAGGATGCTTTGGGCTGCAAAGTAGGGAATACATGACAAACAGGCTATAAACAATAAGGATATTTCTCTATCTCACTTAACGAGAAATAGGGAGGTAGAAACTTCCAGGCTATCCTTTTGTTCTTGCATGTCCCTGCTTTTTTCAGCAAAGAAGATTGTTCCTAGAAGCCCCTTAGCATGTTTTCCCTTGGCCATAACTGGGTAGGTTACATGGCCATCCTCCCTTCAAGCAAGTACCTAGCCTTTCCAGCATCTCATGGAGCTGGCTCTGCCAGGCAGGAGGATGTGGGAGGGGAATGACTGGTGGGTAGGAGACCCTATCCCCTTAGCCAAATCCCCCCAGTCCAACAACAGTGAGAGGCCCGCGTAACGCAAAAAAAAAAAAAAAAAAAAACAGATAATCAACAAGGACCTACTGGATAGTACAGAGAACTCTACTCAATATTCCACAATAACCTATATGGGGAAAGAATCTGAAAAAGAATGGATATATGTATATATATAACTAAATCTCTTTGCTGTACACCTGAAACTAACACAACATTGTAAATCAACTATACTCCAATATAAAATAAAATTTTTTTTAAAAAGTGTCACTGCCTTAAATAGAAAACTATCATGAGTTGCCAATGATAATCAAAATAAACATAGAACTATTAAAATAGAAGAATATTCTTATGTTTAACTACAAGAATCATCTCACAGGCCACCAGTGGTCCATGTATCTCACTCTAGAAACATTGCTCTAGGAGGGGGGCTTTTCTCTCCTCCCAGGAGTTGAGTTAGCATTTAAAATGCTCTGATCAAAAATGTTTATTCTAAGGGCAATTGCGCTAAGTTGATAGTTTCACAATTTGCAAGAATTAAAAGAAAGATTTTCAATGCACTCAGAATGCTTTCTTATTCCTATTTTTCTCCATTCTGGCCTCTTTTTCAGATAAAGTCTTTATTTCCTACCTCTTT